>NW_024962256.1:7179408-7401955 GCF_019238085.1 Lagopus leucura
GCCCCGCGCTGCCCGGAGCTGGAGGGCGGCCGGGCCTGGGGCGCGCGGAGCGCTTTCTCCTGACGGGCGCCGCGCGCCGCCTCCCGCCCGCGCCGGAGGAGCCCGGGGGCGGCCGCGAGGGGCCCGGCGACGAGCCGCGGCGCCGCCCGTTCGGCCGCCTGCCGCCGCGGAGCCTTTGCCGAGCGGGTGTGAGAAACGCGACGCCCCGCGCTGAGCGGGTCACCTGTACGAGCGAGCGGTTTCTCACCGAAAGCGCTTCGCTTCCCCGCGGCCCTGCCCCTGCCGTACGCACGGGGACACGGACGCGCTCCCCTCACGACACGCACGGTGCCGTCCGCCGCCCCGCGACCTGGAAGCGGCCGCAGCAGAGAAGCCAGCGCAGCACCTGCGGGCCGAGCGCCGGGCAGACCGTGCCGGTAAGCATTGCCCGCCTTCTGGCGTGGAGTTAAAGGAAAGAAAAAGCAACCCAACACGTTCGTTTCTTTGGGAGGAGGAAGTGCAGAACAGCTGCACGCAGTATTTTCCAGCAGATGCGTGAAGCCTCTGCCACACAACTCGGGCTGTTCCACAGCTGGGGTTTCTGGGCAGCTGTCAGAACTGCAGGCGGAGCACCTTCCAGCACGTGGTGTGTGCCTAAAGACTGCGGACACCGCCGCAAAGGCCGCTCGGACACAGCCCTTAAAGCAAGTAGGACGTTAACGCACGCAGCATCTCCAGGCCTGAGCCACCAGGCTTTGTTTTAAGCAAGCAGTGCCTCGCTGGCTTAAGTGATGAGGGAATTTTCCTTCCATGTGACTTTGGAAGATTCAGGCATGGCTCACTGGCCGGGGCGTTCTGCAGTTCCTTCGCACAGTCACTTGCAGCTTTGACTGTGACTCAATTCACAGCATTCAGTGCCTACAGGTCAAACTGGTACATTCTGAAGTTCAGACTGCGTACCACAACACTGCTAGAAGCTCCTCCTTACCTTCACAGGGTGAAGCCAATACAACCCACAGGTCTGACAGCCTCAGGCCACCAACACGGCAGTGCCCTCCACCTGCAGGCTGGGCCGTACCATCTATATCCTTATATCCTTCAACAAGTCATCACACACATGCCTGAGGAAGTGTGAACCACGAAAACTGACACAGACTGAAAATACATTTAACCATCTGATTCTATTTTATGTTCAGCTTTTAGTTCTGCTTCCAACACTACTCAGCGTTCAAACAGAAAAGTTCTCTTCAAACTGAACATAAAAGCTTTCGTGAAAAGCTTTTGTTTCTTCCTCCCCTGCTTCACTCTCTACATACATTACCTGTCAGCATACTGAGAAACAACAAACCTGGGATTGCTCGTTATCCTAAATGAGGACAGGTTTAAAAATTTGGATAAAGTTCAGCAAATTCCCCGCTGACAATGGTAGGAGCAGGCTAGGGAAAAAAGAAAAGGAGAATGGGCAAGAGACCTAAAAAGGCAGAAACACATTTGAAGAATTATTCCAGGCAAGGAGACTGCAGATTCTATTTTAAAATTTTTCTTGTATCCTGAAGAGCAACCTACAGCCTTCAATTGTAAAAGCTGCTTTTGAAAATCAATGGCAGCGGTTGTGCTTAACTGCTCCCATTACAAAAGTCTATTCTGGAACATAATGAATGTTACCAACTATGAATAACATCACAGAAAATGTGCAAAACGTTCAGCTTATTTCAATGCCAAATTCCAGTCGACAGACTCAAAATTAATCAACTACAATTAGAACAGACTATGAGAAATCCAGTTCATCTACTTAAAGCCCCGATTTCATTTACACCAACGCAATTAGGCTGCAGTAGAGCTGTACTTCTGATTTACACTACTGAAGAACCGGGCCCCAAACTTAACTTGAAACATTGAAATGAGAGGACTTGCAGGTGGAAAATGCCTGCGCTACACACAAATTATAACCTGATCTTAGATTTTCAAAGGAAATCTTCAGTTGTCGAATACACACATTTTGCCCAAATGTTTTCCCATGAAATTAAACAGAAAGCGATGCCAGCGTAAGTTCTAGAGATTAGTAAATCTAGCCTGATACGATGCGACTTCATACATAACAGCAGAAAGTTAAGAGTAAATGCCACGCTGAACATTACATTCTGGCCAGAACACACTGGACACTGTAATCAAGAATACATGTATCATGTCAGACTGTTTAGATACATCAGAGGTTCAGGACACAGAACCAGGTTTCAGACTTCGCAAGCACTTATCTCAGTGCTCATGATGGATGGGCAAACACTGCTTTCAAGTTTTTTCTTCCAAATAAGCCAATGGTGAAATGCACAGAGAGCATCTGAACAGAGACGGTTTGTTTTAAATGTAAATATTTTAGCTTCTTGTTTTCATAGTTTAAACACAAAGAAATCAGCGTCCGGCTAAATGCTAGAATACACTAGAGTGTGGCTAAGCCCACTGCTAGGGAAAGCACCGTGATTCATATGCTAGGATCATATATTCCTCCATTTCAAAACCAAGAATCACTTTCTAGTAAGAATAACATCAACCCAGCAAGTCTTCTTTAGTTTCACACCAGGTTTTGTACATCTTCATTAAATGCATTTGCCATCAGGAGCTCAACAAATTTCAGAGTAAAGGAGCAGACAGCGAAGCATGTTTTTAATGACTTGGTAAGACACATGCAGTGACAACAAGCACCCTTCTTGTGAGGAACACAGCATAGAACAGGTCTGAAGAGCATTCTGACGGAAAGCATCTCAGATGTGCCCACAAGAATCAGGAGCAAAAAGGGGAATTTGACCAGAATCCTTTATCTTGACCTTGGAAAAAAGCCTGATTCACCACTCTGTTTGTTATGCTTCGTAGAGTAAGGATTACAGCATCGGCTTTTATTCCCCATCCTGTGGAACACTCCTCAGTACCTCCAGCTCTCACAGCACTACGCACATCAAAACACACTGCCAAGACCAGCAGCAATGTGTAGGATGGAGGAAGTGTCTTGTGGCTACGTAATGCCAGCAGTGCTTATCCCTTGTGTGAGTTACACCTGGAGCTCTTCGTAGGTCACACAAACAGCAGCAAACATTTCAAAGCCTGCCATTTAAGTAGGTGATTTTTAAAAAGTTTTATGTTCTTTGCATCTGACAATGAAAAAGCCAAGCATGTCATCAGTGTGCTGTGGATTTGCTTGACAAGAACCTTAGTGATAAACCAATTTTACTTCTTGAATTTCTTCACTTTTTTTCTATTAAAGTACAGGAGAAAGAATTAAGGTGACCAAATTTTATTTGCCTTTAAAGTGAAAAAGCTGTAAAATATTTTTAATCTCCAGCATACATCCATGGCTTCAAAACAGCTCTCAGGAAAGAAAGTAGCATCATGCATTAAAATGCGAAATAAAGGAAAACAGTTCTTTGTGGTCAATCCTACAGTAATAAAGTATCTGACATGGAAAACTACATTTGTCTATTCAACGAGAAATGAACGGAGAAATTAGCATCACAACTTAAAAACATTCCGAGTCCCTCCATATTATACATAATTAGGGCTGACAGTGGGGAGGAACAAAGATATTGGAGATTTTGTGCATTTTATCCGGTCTAGTTCAAACCTGAAGATTAAAGAAAAAAGAAAGAGAATTAACATTTTTAAGATCACTCTGTAAATAGCAGAACAAGTATAGGAATGAGAAATCAAGACTTGCAATGCAGGGAAGCCACAGTCATCTTTCATAGCCAGCATAAGGAACGTTAAGAACGATACCTGCAGTCAGTGCTTCTCTAAGGAGCAGGTCTGGCACAGCACCAATGCCTCGTGCACGTAAGGTGAACACAACTCTGTTGACTAGAAGCACACACAATTAAAAACACAGCAAAGCAGACTGGGTATGAAAAGGAAACACGCAGCTTTAACAGCAACTGAATCACAGCTCACAACTCAAGCATCCACTCGTATTTTCTAAAATCAGAAATTATGAAACGTGTTCCTACAGCTTCCATGACTAAGATTCATTCATTCTTCTGCACTTTAGTAAGATAGCGTTTGCCTTCCTTACAGAATTAACTACAGCAACTTAACTTGCAAGATCTTACAGCAAAAGAATTGAAACATCCATTTTCTACACAGTTTCTGCCTGACGCTGCTGTGATCTTGTAAAGCAGACTTCAGAGAACAGCACTGCACACCTCGCCAAATTTCCACACACACATCTTGTGTCTGTTTCTCAAAAGGCCATAAAACAAGAAGATGCTGAACACGATATTCTAACGTAGTTGATGAAAGTACAGCAGAGCAGTCTTAAATCTTAACAACCCAGTAACCAGTAACACACAAGCTGATCTGAGCGCAGGTACTGACTGTATCAAAACACATTAGCAAGATGTATGAACTCTTCCTACATTTCTGGAACGAGGCCTTGTTTTGTGCATGCTGCAAATTTATAGTAATTTGCTGGCTGCTGAAAATGAAGGAATTTGAGTGGTTTCCTGGAACTTCCTATTCTTATTCCACGGAATACATAGAATTGCAGCAGGCAATGTTAATCTAGGAACAATAAGCTAGAAATCACTTTAAAAAAAGGCAGTCTGAAACTTGGTAATTAGTCATAAACATTAGACTTTTCTCTTACAAAATCATGCCATGCTCTCATGAATGAAAAAAGTGCGTATTTGAAATAAGCTACCAGGACAATGGAGGATGCTCAGACTTCTCTGAATATTCACATATGAACAGGTCAGGTTCATACACTACAGAACACGAGCTTTGCACTTAAAGCCAGTAGTAATGCTCTGATGTTTCCAGTAGCAATCAATCCTTTATGGTAGCTGTGGCATGCAGTAGTTCCAAGAGGCCAATTCTTTCTTTGAGACCTAAAACACGTAGCATCCTTGTGCTTCCAGGTTCAAGCAATACACAGAAAAGGTTCTAGAGAGGCATACTTCAAACCTGACAGGTCATTTTAGTAACTAAATGACGTTCTCCCCACCCTGTCAGGACCCACACTCAAACTGGAAAACTTGAACGAAGCAATAAATGGTGCCAACTGCTGTTTCCCATCATACTCAATGACTCATCATTACAGGAAGGAACTCACTTGTGGAATAAAAGATCTCCTTCACCGAATGGGCCAAAGAAACTGCAAAGCGCATTTATCGTGGCACAGCACCTCAACAGCTGCCTGTTTATTAGGGTCAAAGATCCTAGCCACTGAAACAGAGGATGGCAGCTTCTCATTATAAGCCACAATATTTAAACTGCAAGTTGGCTCTCGTAAGTCAACTTACATCTCAGAAATGTAAGCATTATTCAGTGTTTCATGTGGTAGAGCTTGTGATTCTTAATTCCTACCCATCCCTAATCCAGAAATGAGAGTCTTTTAAAGAATAAGACACTGAAAGTGCACAGCAGTGTCAATTTCAAACTACTTGAGCTGTACAAACTAAAGGGTCAACAGAGGCAAACAACAGAACACCAAGCTAAGAGACCAAGATTAAGCAAATGTCAATGAAAACAGCAGCTTATCCCAGTCTGCTCTTTGGGGTCCTGTCTGCTGAGTCCACTTAGGTGTTCTGGTTTGGCTCTTTAACATGTACCTCAAGAAATGAAAACAAAGAAAGTGGCTAAATTACTTACTTTCTATTTTTGCAATTTTAAAGCACGTCGTTTTAAGCAAGGCCATAAAGCAAATTTGTGTCTGAGTGCTTACCACCCTTCCCATACCGCTGTGCTATCTGTGCTATTTGCCATCATGATCTTAAGTGTTTGACAACAGGACTTGTACGCGATGCTGCAGCAACAGCGGCAACGCTCATCTGGCACGTGCATCATCTCATTTCACCACTTCTCCCCCCCAGAAGATCTGGACAAGTTTCCACCTTCCTTTGTTCCCTTTCAGCAGCTGGAAAAGATGGCTGCCAAGTTGCTGGGATCAGCGAGAATCTGGGTTTATGCAAAGGAAAATGACTGGCACTGCGAGCAGGAGCAATGCCCCACGTCAGGGAAGAACTCTGAGCAGAAGCTTTCTGTATGCCTGATGTCTCCTGCAGAGTTTCTCTAGGAGAAACACAGGGAAATTCAGATGAGGTACTTTAAGATGAGGCACGAGAGCGTAAAGAGCCTTCGGACCTCCAAAACCCCACTGACCTCTTGCTTCCAAAGAGCTGCAATAATTCAAACGTTATTGCTCATCAACACCAAATAGGCAGAGTGCACTGAATTCCTTGACACAAATCCATTGTTTTTCCTCTAAATAAAACAAGACTGCAACTTTGGCAGTTTACTGACAGCCTGTGTGTAAAGAAACAAGGTAGAGCACTGTTTCTTCTTACAGCATATCAGGAACACTTTAATAACCAAGACTGTTCAGATCAGGTTTAATTAAAGCATGAGCGGCTGTGTATTTAAGCAAGAACTCATTCAAATAATCATTAGTAACGTCAACTTCCTGAAACATTACTCTTCAGATATTGGAGAGCAGAGCATACACACAATCTAGATCTGTACATATCCCCAGAAAGATGACAAACAGCATTCACTCATCATCACAAAGTGCTACTTTTTAAAGAACATCCAGTAAACATTTCCGCATTTTCTCTGACTTGAAGCAGTGGTACAATGGGGGAGAAGAAAGATTTCTATGTGACAAATACCAAAAAACACAAACATTTTAAATTCTTTTTCCCTTTAAAACAGCAACTGGAATCTCAGGTTACCTGCAATCAGACATGACAAAGACCTTCCCAGCAGCTACTGCCTCACAGCTGCCATTTAAGAACAGAAATACAATTACACAGTGAACCCCCTAAGTCTGCCAGTATTTAACAGGCATCATATAAGATCAGAATACAATGTTCACTCAGCTTCAAAAGAACACCTTCCTGCTGTTAAAATAGCAATCCAGAATAACTTCAAGTACCCCACGCTATCCATAGATATGAAGATTCAAGTTGAAACAAGGCAGTTCTTTCAACTCCCCCCCCCTTTATTTTTTTTTAAATCACACTGAATAAAAGATTGCCTACGTTTTTCAATAGATGAACAGTGCAACAAAATCTTTTATTGCTGACCAGGAAAAAGTTCCACGTGATTAAAACAGACTTGTGCCTTGTTCAAAAACAGTCAGATATCAGACACTAATCATGTCCATACAGTTTAAGCCCGCTTCCTTGTGTACAGACACAAGAAAAACAAATCACTAATTTTCTTTAAAATTCAGCCTCATTCACTGTGAGTTTTTGGTGAGCAGAAGGACAGAAATTCTGAAACAGTGAACAGCTGTCTTATGAGGTTTACATGTAGGAATAATACACCCAAAACTTCAACTAATATACACGAGGAGGCAGGACTGGTGGAAACCTTCACGTCACCTCAGATTCACAGCCTTCCTACCGCAGCTCCACAAAACACAAATTGGCTTTGTGTGAAAAACTGCCCATAAAACATCTTTTACACAATTTCAAGTGCATAGTTTACATGTTCAGCCTTGTATACCTGCAGCCAGTTTTACAGCAAAGAGGGAAAATGTTTTGACAGATGACAACAGAGGATAAGCCCTTCATCACGTTTCACTTTTATTGAACATTTTCTGCAAATGCAGCTTAAAACCTTGTTCCAGATTGCACGCATCAAGTTAAGCCATGATAAATCAGTACTTGTTGAAATCCAAATCCTGTTAGGTAGTGGTCGATTTCTGTAGTTAGAGAAATTACAACAGTGTAACAGTCATTCATAAAAGCAGTACGGTGCAAGAGGCTCTTTGGTGCCAAAAAACTGTCAGTTATGCATTTATGAATGCTACTGAGTAGAAAGCAATCCAAATCACAACTCCTCCTCGCAGCGCTATAGAAACATTAAAGGACACTGGAGACTCCTATATCTCGAGCAGTCTGTGAAGAAACATCACCATTAAAGAAAAGCTGCATAAAAACCAATGAGAAAAGGCTCAAATGAGAAAGTACATCCCATCTCTCCTTCTGAAGCACAGGTCAGGCCATGCCCCACTCTGCAGTAGGCATGTTTTTTAATCGGGTTTGAAGTGATCTACACAGTGAGAGCTGACGGATCGTTACCTTGAAAGTTACACCCACTTACTTGGGCGCTTATGTGGCAATGTACTTCCAACATCTACATCCTCGTTAGTGCCCAAGAACACACTGCTCACAGACCAGCACGTGCCCACGACACAATCGTCAGTCAAATACCTTGAGCTGCGTAGAAACCCCAGGTTTCCAGTGAAGTCTAAGAAATCCCAGGATGACTTGCAAATTCACAGATCTACTCACGATTCTTTTGAAACCACGTGAGTGTAATAAAAATGCAGACTTACTTGTGAGATTTTCCTCCAAACTACAACGTATAGGCCGATCCTCGCGTAGATATACACATATATACAGAATTTATAGAAAAATGAGACCTGTAGACAAGATTCCTAACTTGAGCAAAAGAACACTGCACGTACAATAAAGGAGAAACAGAGATAAACAGCCAGTTCTGTCATCACAAGCACTTACGGTTCCACACTAACTTCGGTCATTATTGCATGCATTAGAAGCCTGGAGCTGCAAGTGCCTCTGAGCCTCAATTGCTCTTCCAGAATATCTCACTTTCAGCCTTATCTAAAACTCAGAGTACTACCAAGTATGTCACACAGAAGAGGAAGAAAAAACTCATGTGATTTGCTACAGCGTTGTGTCGTTAATCGCACAGCTGGCTGGGTTTAGCAAAACTGCAAGTCTCCCTTTCAAGATCTACTCTAACTTGCAACGCCTGCGCAGGAAGGAACACAGAAAGCACACAGTTTCTCACACACTCCTTTAGAGCTAAAATACCCTCGTGTTTCTTTTAAAATGCAAGTCCTTGTTTCACTGGACTATCACTGCAAATCCTACATTTAACTGTGCTGCTTCAGTGTATCTCTGCACACAGCTGAAACATTTGCACCCCCTAGCTGTCATAGGTAAGACACAGTACTTATATCTACCTTACATTCATTTTAAACTTCAAATTTATTGAGGCAGTTTATATCAATGTATCCATAAAATTGTTCAGAAATAACCCAAGTATACCATTTAAACATCTTCGTGATTTATCCATTTACACACTCAGTACACAAACAACCCAGCCTCTGTACAGGTTCATCACATGCAAACCACCCATAAAGACAAAAACTTTAATTAAAAATAAGTCACAACTCAGTGTACTGTTTCAACTGCATCTCCATTTACCAAATGGCACATTGAATATTCTCTAAAATAAGATGTTTTTAACAATCTTGTTAAAAAATTCTTGGGCAAAATATTTCTAGACTTAAAAAACATCAAGATTTTTCAAAACACTCAAGATACTATACAACTTATAATAACCTTGAAATAGGTTTACAAGGTTGTTAACCAAGGTATTTACATACCAAATAACGTAAAGCAAAAAATCCGTATTTCTAATGACCAAAAGGTGATGCATTAAAGATTTATGAAATTAAAATTAAGGCTCTTTGTTATAGTTCTTTATGTAACTTTACATAATAGCCAACTTTGGAAATGTCAGTCTTGCACATTCTTGTCAATCTACTGCATTCAAAGCAGCAGAGTATATTAAGTATTACTTTGAATAATTACATTGCTACTTCTATGTTTGAGCATGCTTTTGAAACACTGTAATTATGAAA
Source organism: Lagopus leucura (assembly GCF_019238085.1). Lineage (NCBI taxonomy): Eukaryota > Metazoa > Chordata > Aves > Galliformes > Phasianidae > Lagopus > Lagopus leucura. The sequence continues at coordinate 7,189,052 of NW_024962256.1, forward strand.
TATTTACAATGTGTAGCCTTCAAACCTCATGTAAAAGCACAAGTATGGCTGTTCGATTTGAATACAAACAACATACTTGCAAAAACATTTTTACTTCTCAAAACTAAATGCAAATCCCTACAGTCTTAATAAGCAAACCAGCTCTGAAGTTATAATACGTGCCTGAATGTGGACAACAGAAGTGAAGGAACTCGACAGTACTGTTTTTCATTTCACACTGAACTATTCTTTGTATCACACTGTTTTCTTTAAGCCTGTAGAAAAATTAAACATTTTCTTAACAAATGATTCCAAGACCTACGTATGCTTTCGGGGCGATGTCCATAGGTTCCTTGAAAACTCAATACTGTCTAGCAGGTTGTAATGATTGGTCCACAGTTTATTTCAGGATGTGTGTTCAACTAAAAGCAACTTGCTGTTTCTCAGTGTCATTTCTCTTAAAAAGCACGGTGATATAAAACACTGAAGACAGAACCAAAAAAATGGAATGGTAACCTAAGGATCAAATTCATTAGCCATTTCTCCTACTATATCAAAATTTGTAGTCAGAATTGTCTTTATTGACTTTATTTTTAATTTTTGTACACAAAGAAAAACATGTTCATATCCATCATGAACAAAAACTTAAAAAGGCAGAACTAGAAGACATTTGTGTCCTTCACCAAAGCAAAGCTGTGCTAAAGGTTCCAAACATTTCCATTTTTAAAATAAATATTTTCTTTTTTTTCATTGTCTACATTCCAGTCTTCAGAGTGTCACTGGAAACTGCAGCCTATCATGAAATACACACTTTTAAACAGAGTCCCAGCTCACTGCGTTTGGTAGCTTGCCATACCATATCCAGCTTGGTTAGGTATTACTGGAGCACCTTGTCCCTGGGCAGGCTGAGCACCAAATCCACCCATCCAGGCAGCAGATGGAGATTGGCTTAAAAAGGAACAGGAAAGGAAAAAAAAGAATAAACAGAGAAAATCATGCAAGCTAGTCAGATATTTACAAGATAGCAGGCTAAAGGAACATGAAACACTTCCTACACTACCATTTACACCAAAATAGAACAACTTATTCTTCTGTGAGTAATTCAGCAGCTTTTTATACCAGGTTAAATGTTACAACGTGTGGTTTCTCAAAATACCATAAGATTTTTTTTGGAGAAAAAAAACAGTTCCACAAACCTTGGATTCTCGTTACACATACACGCCTTTGGAGGCAGCTGTCCTACAGGCATGTGCCTGTAATTCAACACCAGTGATGCAGAAACACAGAAAGTCCCCAGTCTTTAATTGGCATGAATACCACTGATAGCTTTTTACCAGAGCTTAATATGCTTAACTGGCAAGAGGTAATGAGTAATTAAGAAAGCAAAGAAGCTATTTTTGCTTTAAAACAAACAAATGTGGCCAACACTTCAGGAAGATACCAAATATTAAAATTCCACTAAACTGTGAAATTGCAAAAAATTTTAGAAGGGCCATTATGTAGGTTATTTCCCCAACAATTAAAAAAGCCCTTTAGCTCCCAGGTCCAGACCCCTCCAGTATTCACAAGTAGAGACCATGACTTTTTAGCTATTGGACATAACCACTGTCTCAAACTAACATAAAAGCAGTCTTTGTTTACCTTGAGTCTCAATACACCCAATATGCACAAAACATCTTATGAACATGCCAGAGTGACTCACTCCACTATTTGGTCCACAGTAATCATTAAATATAAGCTTTAGCACATTACAAGGCGTGAAACCTTGTGCAATCCTTCAATCAAAAAAGCCTGAAGCCCAGACACAACATTCCTGAAACATTTAAGATTAAGTACAATTACTCACTCTACTCCAAAACCCTGTTGATTCCATGCTTGGCCATACATTCCATACGATGGTACTTGCCACCCATTCGCCATATATTGCCCATACTGTTGTGGATTTCCATATACTTGGCTCCATTGACCCCACTGACTGTAATCCACCTAAGGAGAGAACAGTTCTTAATACTTCAGGGTCTAGAGGTGAATTACGTTCCTTCCAAAGTGCTACAGGTAAAATTTTTGACTCTTTTCAGTTGCACTGTCTACAACTACTGAGCCATAGTGAAATCAGAATAATAAGTGAGACAGCACCGCAACCTAATTAGATCCTTGTACTGAAAGTGTGTGAGCACACCCGCTTTAAATACCAAGGGATATTTGGAAGGACAGTCAGCTAGTCTGCAGTAAGAATGCTAGCAAGAATCAGAATTACCTCCAAGTTTCTCCCTATCTTGAATCATATCCAGAAGACAGATATTCCACCAAAATCACTAGCCCAATTTGATGAACAACTGGAACATAACTGAGACAGAACATGGGATTTCATAAGAACGCTACTACATTGAGCTGTTATAATGGGAGGCATTGCAGGTGGATAATTGGTTGCTTTTGTGACACAAATACAAGAACACGCAGTGGAAAGGATAAAACGCAGTTACCTGCTGGAAGTTTTTAGTCATATCAGGAGATTCTTTACCCCAATAACATTTAACAACATGTCCTTCAATTGTGGTTCCGTTAACTGAAACAATAGCATGTGCTGCACTTTCATGAGTTGAAAATCTAAAGAATGTAAAAACAAACTAACGTTACTCTTCATAGCACTTTCAATTGATTGCTCAAAAACAGCAACTCTACACATGCAGGAAAATCCAGTGAAAGAGATCTGCTTTCATACACCATCTTCACAAGTAAAAAGATTGGTGGCCACTTTTAAAAGCTGCAGATTTTTCTAAGAACACATGTTCTCAGAACAGACTGTAACAGATTTTAAGACACCAGTAGGAGTTCATTCAAAGGCAATCCACGAAAGATCAAACATCAGTATATTAACAAAATCACAGATTTTCTTTCTCTTCATCCATACCTGACAAATGAGTAACCTTTTTCTGGGAACACTCTTATTTCCATTATCTGTCCAAATGGTGAAAAAGTCTGTCTCATAAGTTGATCTACAACACACAGCATGTTGGAATTAGTAGCCATCTTGATGCCCAGAAAGTTTTGGTAATAAAAGGATCAATAAAACAAATCGTACCCGTTAGCCCAGAAGCAATTCCTCCACAGTACACAGTACAATTTTTTGGACTTGACTGATTTACTACATCTTCAAATCTTAATTGTTTTGTATTATCTGGAAAGAGAAGAGACTGGTTTTAAGCATCAGCCTAACAGCAATCCCAGCGTCCCAGATACTTACCTCATACAGATACAGAAATTATAGATTTAAAAACATCCAATATCCAGTAGTGCCACAACTAAGTTAACACAACACAAAAGGGAAAAAAAAATAAAAAATTTAAGATCTAGAAGTTAAGCTAGATATTCAATTGAGAAGGACAAGACTTTGGCAACACTGTCACTCTTCTCCACTTAGCAGTGCCATGCAAGAGATCAAACAGCTTCACAGGGCCTTACTTTCTTGTGTACTTTTGGGGGCTGGTGGTTTCCGCGTTGCCCAGTTGGTTCTGATCTGACGGCCTCCTAGCCACTGGCCTCCCATGTGTACAATAGCATTTTCTGCATCCTAAAGAGATCAAAATAAAGACCACTAACTCATGTGAACAAGAAGCACGTACAGCTCTACAAGATTTAGTTGTCCGGTAATTCCAGTGATGAAACTGGTAACTGCTTTAAAAGCCCATGAAATTCAGCAAAGCCAAACAGCCAAAATCAATTACCATTAAGACAGTCTGTCACACAGAAGGTTCTCACAAGTGATCTGGTAAAGCCCTCCCTCTCCCTGCATATGCAGTCATTTTGTCAAGGCAGTGTATCTGCATCAGAGTATTTGATGGCTGCCCAAAACAGTACAGAAATCAGAGATGCCAGAAGTGATTATTGAAATGAAACAATTATAACTGCAGAAAATCAAAGGATTTTGCCAGCTGACTGTATAAAAAACATAATATACTAGAACATAATTGATAGCAACATATGCAAGGTGAGGAAAGACCTTTTAATCATCAAAATTTGACTGGCAAATTTCTCAGCTGTAATCCAACTCAAGTTCATACCATGCAGAATGTGTTACAAGACGTTACTTTAAAGATTCAAATGCAGCCTTCTGTAATCTTTATTTGTGCCCAACATAACAGACCCCATTTAGGTAGAAAATTTTCAAGTTCTGGAGGGCTGAATGCTAGCTAATAAAAAAATCTCTAATGCCAAGACAACAATACACTGAGCATGCAGCTTCCTGCCATCCATTCCTCCACCCCCACCTCATCCTCTCTTCTACCTTTTGGAGGAACGCAATTTATGTCTGAGCATAGACTGTATTTTAAGTTTTGTAAATGTTAAAGGCGTTGTATGTATGCATATGTACACAAAGCCAAACAGTCATGGCCCACGAGGCTTAACATCTTATCTTGAACATAAACTAAGAGACAACCTCTAGGTTCACACTGTAAGCAAAGGAAAGGTTTGCTAATTCTGCAAGAAGCAATTAGTCCCCTCTGCCAGCTCTTTTGAAATAAGAGAGGCAGAGCAAACAGTACAAATGTTTGAAATGTTCCTCCAGGAGGACCAAGTTTAAGAAAGAAAATGTAAAGCACAAGAGACAAAGGGAGCACATGGACAACTCAAAGGTGAGTGACCAGCATCCTCCTGCTGCACATCGGAGACTTCCAGTTAGAACAATACTCATCTCAGACACCAATGACCCAGGACCTCGAGCCCATGTAATTATACACACTGGTCATTATGAAGACATCACATATACATAATGAGAACTTTATGAGAGAGGACCAATAAGGGGAAAAAAAAACAAAACAAAACAAACCTTCCACCTGTGCTCCTTAACATAAATTGAAAACTGACTAGGAAAACAAACTAGCTCAAGTGATTCCCGCTGCTAGTCTTGATGATCCTAGCTGTAGCAAAAAAGGAACTCAGCCCATGCTGCCATAACCATTTCAGTTCAATGCAACAGTTCAGTTTTCTTATTACTGTAGTGTGCATTAACACCCAAAAATGCTTAAGGAAAACTTCACACAACTTCCCATGCTGTCCTGAATGCATCTCGAAACACAGCTCAGTTTTCCTTAAAAATTAACTTCAACAATTACAAAGAATTACTTGAGGCAGATGCATCGCTATGAACAGTAGGACAAAACACTACTTGTTCATCAGTGATACACTAAGTTCTACAGATAACACCTACAATACCCCTGTCAGAAAGGGACGCCAGTCACTTGTCTGAAACATTATTTCATAAGCATACATAAAGTTATCCTTTCTGTAATAACACTCAGCACAAAACCAAACAAAACACTTGAGGCACAGAATCAAATCTTAGCTGTAAATTAATTGCTCCGTGCAAAGAGATTTCAAAATGCTGTAAAAACTCAAAAGCAAAGGACCAACCCAGAGCTCCTTTAATGAGAAGCAGACAAATGAAATCAACTCCACTTTAACATACAATACACACAGCAAGCAATGCTGGGTACTCAGCAAGGCTGAGCTTTGGCATGAACCTAAACCTGTTTGACACCCAGCCCAGCTGTGCACTGCCACAGCCCCACTCCTTAGGGAAGGGCTCCAGGATGCATTCTGTGGGAGCTCTATCTTCACATACAAACCCACACCAGACTGCTGCAACTCCTCAGCTAACAGACCCAAAGCACAGCATTCCAAAGCTCTGATCTCTACTCCACGCACTGCAGAAGTGGCTCAATGGACAAAGATAAACAACACCACGTTCCTGCAGCACTGCAATTGTCTGCATCGTTTCAACCCTTTCTAAACACATCAGACATTTTTTACAGCGTTAACTCTGTCTTCTAAATTCACACGTACTTCACTTGGGAAAGCCTGATATGCAGTGAATACAGAACAGAGGAAAAACAACAAATGAAAATCTGCTATTATTTTAAATCAATGTTGTCATTACTTACCAGTTTGTTATAAAAAGATACAAAACCATAGCCTTTTGATTTTCCAGTTGCCATATCTTTAACTACCCGTGCATCCCTGTGGAAAGAAGCACAGCTATATGAGGGTAGAATTAATAACTTGCAAAATAAAAACTAAAAGGAACCACACACACTGTATTGTGAGCATAATTTTTCTTATAAATTCAGTTAGCCCTAAAACTAATCATTCCTGAACTCTCCCTATCGTTTCTTTACCTGTTAGAAAAAAGCAGTAGGACAAAAAAAATAACATGTAATAGACATGCAACCTATCCACATAACCTGTACTGGCTATAACTAGAATGGTCAGATTTGAACTATAAGAGAAACAAAATTGCCTTTTCTAAAATTCTATTGGCTAGGGTCCTCTAAAGTTTACTGTTCTATAAATTACTGTAACAATTCTATCTAATTTACCATGCATTTTCTAAATAGTTAAATGTCTTCTGCCTAGTGATACAAAATATATGAAATATTAAAAAATCGAAAAAGAGGAAAAAATAGGAATTAAAAGGCATACATGGCCTGTTAACAGATTTCTTTATTTTTCTTGGTCAATTCTCTACCATCATTTTGGAGTTTGGGCAGCTGTAAATTTTGAAAAATTGACATTTTCAGAAATTTAAGAAAGGAGAATAAAACTAACAACAATGCTAAGCACACCAGTACGAAAACAACAAATTTACACAGAAATTTTAGTGAGTAAGTTAAAATGATTGGAAATATAGAACTGCACTGAATATAGAATGTTAAAATGTAAATACTAAAATATGTATATAATAAATAATGTATAATAAGAATAAATAGAAATGAGAAAAAATCTACAACTGAGTTCCAGTGTGCACAGTTCCTTGCAGTTAGCCTTCAAGATCCTGTCCATTCTTATGAGCAATTCTGCAAAATAACCAGAATGCTATTACTTTTAATTGTGACTTGGACTTTAGAAAAACTGCAGGTCTCAGGTATAAATATAGATCGAGAAACAGAAACCTGAATTATTCTCTTATATAGATTTTCAAACAGCACTACTTACCACATTAAGAGACAAAAAGTACACAAAACAGCAGAGGCAAGAAATAAGATTTATGGTTCAATTAAAAACATGCGTACAGAACAAGAGAAAACCAAGGATTCTGTTCTTAGAAATACATTCTCATGAGGCAGCACAACAACGTTCACGTGCGACTTCAAAGGATTTCCATAAAGATAAGCCAATAGCAGATAACAGACTTTTTTGTAGCAGTGCTTTTGCACACATACTTTAGGACTTACAAGCATTCTTGTAATGTCAAATGTGGTCAATTCAAAGATAAGATCATTTGCTGCCACCTGGATTTTCTGAGAGAAGTTCAAACTCTCTCTCAACTAACAGAAGTGTGCACATATAATTTTGAAATCAATGGCTGATCACTACTATCTCAGCTGTTATCTGAAGAAGTTATTTATTCTAAGAAACATTAGCTTTTGGAAAATTGTCATAAGCTGTACAACTAGTTGCTTCATAAATTTGTATTATAATTGAGTGGCTTCCTATACTGCCTATAAAACGCAGTATGAACAAAATACACTGAAGATGCAACGTTTGTAATCGTAAACTCACTATTCTGTACACATTCTGAACAATAAAAAGTCACACTTAGAAACAGTCATCAAATTTTACCAAGAAGTTGAAACATATTAGGGTGTAACTCAAAAAGCATACTGCTTTCAGCAAAACTGAAGCACAATTACATTACTGGATTTACAAACATGTGATAACAGATATAGATACAGACACGAAATAATAATGATCCCTCTTCACTGCCCACCCAACAAAGAAATTGACATCAGAAAAATCATTTAAAAGATAAGAAATAACATTTCAAATCAGCACAAAATGTTCTCTGTCACGTTTTCTAACCGATACTGGCAATGTTTGTTATGATACTTACGATATTTTACCAAAAGGAGCAAACGCTGACTTGATATCTTCTGTTGTTATTTCTGGACTTAAATCCCCAACGAACACATGGAAGTGATCTGAAAATAAATAATTTGCTAATCAAATATTTAACTGCTATCTAAAGCTCTAGCTCCTGAAAAAGTGACGCTCTGTGCACAGCACTGGGAACCACAAACAGTCAGGATTCCACTTGATGAGCAGCAGCAATTAAGTCTGTTCGCTCCGGTTTCCCCAGTTGCAAAACAGAAACAGAAGAATTAGTCTGCAAAATTCTATTAAACACAAGATGGGAAGGAGAAAAGTTACATTTGAATGTATTTATGGCAATTACTACCACGTGCTATGAAGTATTGGTGTAGAAGTAATACTGTGCCATTACTTTACTTACTGGATGTATCTTTTTTCTGGCTACTTGGTGTTGTTGCCCAGTTTACTTTGACCTCCTGAAAATAAGTACAAGATTTAGTATAAATTCATAAAATTCCTACATGTTATAAGGTCATTCAAGGGCTGGTCACAATTGTCAGTGTTACCAAATCATCCTTCACTATAAAGGACTTAAAAAAAAAAAAAAAATCACAAAGAATGTTTTCTAAATACCATTTTTATTTTCTACTGAACTTTAACAATATTTAACTTTGGTAAACATTTCTAACAAACAAATATCCCATAGTTTTACTAATACATACATGTACTTTTTACAAAGACAGTATCCTTAAGATTAAGATTACAACATAAACAACTTACCTTTCCCAAAATTTTTCTCCCATTCATAGCAGCTAATGCAGCAGCTGCATCTCTGTGTTCATAAAATTCCACAAAGCAATAAGGGTCATTGCTTGTATGCTGCAAAACAGAAAATCCAACAGAAGAGTTGACCCTTCTGCTATCGGGTTGCTGAGAAGAAAATCCAGGAAAATATATTACTTATAGCTAGAAACTTTAAGAATTACTTCATTAGATTTATGAAATAGCCTTTGAAATTACACTTAAATGTAAGAAACTTTTAAGATGGACTTTTCATTAAAGGTCTAGCAATTTCTGAAGTATAGTTTACTTTTTATGAGGCCTCAGTACTTCTATGGAACTAAAAATAATTCAACTACCAGAAAAGTGATCTGAAGACTGGATGGAGAGGAGGGAAAAACAGGAGCAGAAGGAACCAAGACAATTTGCTGCCTCCAGCAGATACTCAAAGCTTGAAAGGTTTGTTTCCCACACTCTTTTTTAGCAATTTTCTCACTCCTGCTGCTTGTCTCTTGTTTTATTTGTCTGAAAACCATCCACAGACAGCAACCCAGAGATGGCATCCCCTTGGTCTCCAGTGGAAAATGTTACACTTAGTGACTGCGAAATGCCCCTTAAAAGGTCTGAAAATAGCTGAAGATCAAGGGAGAAGATACTAATCAATTGATCTCTACTCTTTTATCTTGGGTAACACCTCTTTCTGTAGGCTGACTCAAAACAAAGCTCCCTAAGGTGTTACATGTACCAGAGTAGGAAGTGCAACAAATACAAAAGTCTTCAGGAAAGCTGATCAAGGAGAAGTCATTATGAGAATCCTAACTTAAATACTTTTAATCTCCCTAAAAAATGTCAGAAGTACAAAAGCTACAGCCTCACACTCAAATATCTTCATTACCTACGCCACCCGTCCATGGACCAAAAGACAACAGGTACAAAAAGAAACAAAGTATTTCTTACATGGGCAAGGAAGGATCTAAAAACTGCTTTGACATCAATACTTTTCCACATTAACTTTTGCCATTGCCAGGAAAAGCACAGCACTAACTGAAATTAAGAATAAGCCTTTATTCGTTTTACTACTTAACTTCTGAACGTTCATTCAAGCATATATAAATAAAGAAATCCTAATTCTGCCCTATAAAACTCAATTGTATATTTTCAAACACAGTTCTGTCTAAATCTAAACAAGGGAAGCTATGAAGATCTGATCGCCAAACTGATCACAAGGCTTTTGTACAGCTAAAAGGATAAAGCAGTCTGAACCTTCCACCTAAATACTTCAGTATTATGAGTAGTATTACTAGGTGTTCCTACCACGCAAAATAACAGACAGTGAGACGACATATCTGAGATTACAGCAAGGAGTTTAAGTCACAAGAGCCACGAAGTGCTCTGAAAGCATGCTTGCCTCGGATGCACTGAAACAGCAAGCCTTAACTCAGCCCTTTTTCCATATGACATCCCTGCTGCACTGAAAACAAGATCTGTGAAACCCACTTAAGGCCTTAACAGATTTAGTGCAGTTTACACCTCAGCTGAAGCATATGATACGTAACTTTCATACTGTGAGGAGGTCTTCTTTTGCACTAAGAATCTGTCTGAACAGGAAGAGCAGCCTCTTTTGTAGATGTCCAGCTCTTTAGGTGCTCAAGATACCTGTGAACGTTAGCTACAGCACTCCTCGCAGCATGACATGCTCCCAAAATAAACACCTGAAACCTCTTAATCTGGTCATGCCACACCTTCTACAAACTGGCTAACAATTAGAAAGAAAAAAAAAAAAGAAAAAAAAGCATATGGAAAATATTCAGGCATAAACTTGACTGACTGAGATAGCAACAGTGGGCAGATAAGAGCTAAAACATAGCACACAGCAGTGGCTGTGAAAAGCTTACAGTACAGCATTCAGAAGGATGGTCAATAACCACAAATACTTTGACCATTAAAAGCACAGTAGGTGCTAATTCCAGCCTAGAATCCAACCACTTGAAGTTAACTGGGTACTTAATTTCAAGGTATAAGCATATTATTTCTATATGTCCTTTCAGGATTTTTTCTTTTTATTTTCTTTTTATTGATTACTGAACCACTTCCACATTATATAAAAAAATGTTAAAAACCTGCAAAATACACAGGGGAAGGCACTGCTAACCTCTGCAGTACACACTGTTTACAATTGTTACTGTAGCAGGCTTGCAACTTTACTTAAAAAAAAGATGCTGTCCTCTCTTCCTTCCCCCTAAATTAACTCCCTGAAGTGAAAAGTAACTTCAGTAAATTGATCCATATTAATACAGAATCTACAGTAGATCTCAGATGCACAAGTATACCTGCAAGGATGTAACAACACCCCTCTCAAGTGTGCCGAAGGTGAAAGCTACTGCCCTTCCTCTTCAAGTATTAATTCCCTTCTCATTAAGATCCTTCCCCCCCTTCTTTGTGAAGCCTGCCAGATGACTTCAGGGCAGCCAAGGTGGACAGCACACCGAGTAAATGGGCACTGGAATATCACAGAATTTCCCTCCTGATAGACTGCCTGGTGACAGGTGCTAAGGTCAGCCGAGTACATTCACTTCCATATGACTGAATATAGCTGCCAGTAGCTTTGTTTACATTCTTATTTCATAAAGATGTCTCGCTTGTTATTTCTGTGGTTATATTAAAATAAAATAAGCAGAGGAATTTCTTGTCTGGTTCTTAGGGAATCAAACTGACGCTGCCACCTCTCACTCAGCCAATGGTTGGAGTGGCAGCATTCTGAACAGTGTGACAACCACTATTTCTTCAGAAAAAAACCAACAGCTGTGCTCTGTAACACATTCCATTTTGTTCTGCTCATCTTTCCCCAATAACCTGGCAGAGAACGTGGCAGAACTCCTTTTACTTTCTCTAGAAAGTTCTAACAAAAGTGCCACGAGATGAGAAGGATTAAACAAGCATCAGGTAGTTAATGTGCAGCCAAAACAATACAAAAAAACTACAACAATGTGTCATTTTGAAAGGAAAAGAAGATCACAGAGGAATTACAAGCAGCATTCCTAGAATGATGAGTCTTATGATCAGGCTTAATTAATATTTCATTAACGATCCTCACAAGAAAACTTAGGTGACTGTACTAAGGAAATCTGTAACAAGTTAGTAGGAGCCACCAGAAATAGCAATAAATGCATAAAGAAAAACACAATTTTAGAACCAAAAATAAAACCAGTTCTAATTAGTCCCTGCCTGCCAGAAACTCATCAGTTATAAATGAGGAAAGAAGGAAGTCCATAAGGCAGCAAGAAATTGCTGATATGTCAGGAAGATTACAGAATTGGTACCAACACTAAATGGATCAGAGAATCTACAAGTGAAAGAAGACAGTATTAGTACTTACCAACACATAGCACTAAAAAACCTTATTGGGAGTACTATGGAAACTGTTGCTTTATTCCAAGAACAAATAATCTAAGAACAGGCAGGTGCAGACTCGGATTGACCAAAAAAAAAAAAAAGAGGCTCAGGAATAGCAAAACAGATTTTGAAAGATTTCTGACTGCACATCCATAGTGAAGAAAAAGGGGAAAGAATTACTGAGACTCGTGTGTAAATTAAGTCTAAAGCAGAAAAATTAGCCATGAATAACATTGGAAACAACAAAGTTTTTGATCGTCAGAACAACACAGCTCTGAAGAGAGAGGGGTACCAATCCTTCACATTACAGTGGAATCTCATCATCAGCTGATAAAACAGACGTGGCAGGGCTACCAGCAAGAGCACAGGACTGTTCTCAACAGGAGGTCTCTTCAGCAAAGAATTACCCAATAAACACAGACAGAAAGAAATCAACCCTACCATTATCAGTAACACAAAAAGATGCCCTCAACTTCATTTATTTTTGACAATTTCGGATAAAATTGTATTTGCTACTCCTCTGGAAGTGAAAGGTCTTACCTCTGTTATCATTTTACAGCTTTTGCATGGTCCAATCTGGCTGAATAACTGAAGTATAAGGACTTCAGTCACATCTCTGGAGAGGTTTCCTACATAGCTACACAAGGAAATAAAAAAAAAGACATTAAAATAGAAATTTTCATCTTTTAAAATGTAATTATTTTAAAACCTTAAATAACTATTTAAAATCCTGGGCATCTTCATCTGAAAGATGTGATTCACAAATGATTTCACATTATGGCTACAATGCAACATTCACATGGTCTTTCAGTATAAAGCTGGCAACACAAGTGGGAACACAGTGCCTGGAGCAGCCATAACACCACCATTGACAGCCAGCACCAAAGCTGCCTTTGGCAGAGAAAGGTCAGAAACTGGACAGCACTGCTCAGGGATGCTGGAGAGAAAAAAACATCTTTGCCCAGTAGGTTGAAGTTTCACTTCCCACTGAGCATCTGAACAAAGCCAACTTCCCACTGGGGTACAAAGCTCATACCAAACTCCTGCTATTCCAGTAGTAGCTACTGAACGTAGATTATGCTGCCTTCAAAGGACCAGCTGCAATTTGCTGTTTTCCTGAATTGGAAAAGCAGCCCAGCCACCAAAAGGCAAGGCACACAGCTTACGCCATAGGAATGCTCCACACATTATCTATCTCAGCAGCTACCAGCTCCCCCCACATTTGGCAGTTTTACTTTAATATCACCCATACTTACAGACTTTACCTATGAAGTCATAGAAATTTCAGAACATGGAACCATTTTTATGAAAAAATAGAGACACTAGAGACGCACAGAGATAAAATCCAATAGCAGCTCAGAAACCACTCCTAAATATCCATGAGAGCATAACACTGAAAAATTAAAGCCAGGTCACAGGGGTGGCTGAGAAAAAGTCAAACACACATCGAATGCTAAAAAACAAAAAGCATGACCAAACTGGAATCACACTCTATTTATCATCGAAGTGATCAGTCAAGAGAAGGGCTCCTCATATCTACACTACTCAAAATCACAACATCACTAGCAGAGGTGCGTTTGTCATCTCTAAGAGCAATTCAGTCCAAATACAAGGTGCACAAATGTAAATCTGCAATTTAGCTGTTGTAAAAAAATGCACATTTTAGTCACTACACTGTAATCTACTACAGATTTTCATACTACAGCAAACAAATCCGTCCAAGTTGTTGATACACCTCAGTGAGAGAAACTTGAACTCGTACTTAGTTGATGCACAAGCAAAGCTCTTGTCGGAGCAGCAATTTAAGCATGCACTTCTCTTGTATCCAAGTCAAATTTGCAAAAGCTATGTCTGTGTTTGACAGCTGGACCTTCATTTGGATTGAGCAAGATTAAAACTGACACTACCTGTTTTTATTTGAACCCCACACGAATAAATGAATATGTTTTCCTCTATGCTGATACTCCTTCAACAGCTACCCAAGAGCTCCATGCTCTCTGCTTGCAGGTAAATGCTACACAAGATCCAGAGTGACTATTTCCTGTGATACCACCCAAACACAGGAACATCCATTTCTTTACTTCCTAACTAAATATGTAGGAATTAGCAGACATCACTAATGGAAGCTGCATTCATATCCTGTGTAAGCACTTGTGTAAGTAAACACTTGACAAATTTAAGAAGCAATTGGCCTTATAATGGGCTCTATCTTGCTGACTCTTCAATGCCCTATTCCAAAAATTCAGCAGTTGAACATTCAGATCTTATATTTGAAACCTTAACTCCACTGTTAATCATTCACTAAGTTAAAGCTGCTAGTGATTTGCAGTCTGAAGCGGAAATACCAACCCAGCAGATACTACTAAAATCCAATGGAAAATATGATTCCTAGTAGGAGTTCCTACATAAAACGTCTGTACTGACATGAGCTTATTACCAGCACTTGTTCTCCTTGTATCTCCTCAAGCTGTGTTAGCTAACAGCACACAGAAGTAAGCACCTGTAGCACTGACATGAAAGAAAATACAGTGAAGCCCTTTTAACTTCAAGTCCTACTGTGCAGTCAATACAGGAAGCCAAAGTCTCAGTATCTTCTGCATAATATTAATATTTATTTCAGAAATGCAGCAACTCTGAACAGCAGTTTGAAGAATTCTTTTTGGTCTGACCAAAAAAGTCAGGAAATCTGTTGCTTCAAAATCTGTCCAATTAAGATAAGACAGGACAACTTTCAGAAGAATTACCAGCTGGTTTTCAATACCACTGCATCTCCTACCAGGCAGCTGTGAGAACGTGACATCGTAAGTTTCAGCTACAAAACGGGCTGCTTCTTCACAAAAGATAATGAATCAGCAGTGTAATTTGGGACTGCCTGATGGATAGATTCAGAAGGGCTGTAAGCTCCTCATGGTCCATCAATTCTCTGTGTTTATGATAAATACTGCTTTGATGTCTAACATTACTGCAATCAGAACCCATTAATACATTTCACAAGCTGCTAACGCTCTCAAACTTGAACACACACCCTGAGACTGCTTCACAAGGAGAGGTTCATGGAACAAACACAGCATACACACAGACCCAAACCTCTGGAAGTGCACGTAAAATAAGTGAATACAAACCACTACAAGTTTTTGAAACAGTACATTAAAGATGAGGGCTTGGTGGTTGCTTGTACACTTGTAAGTTAGTACATTCAGTACAGTTAAAAGATGACTTGGAAAAAGAAGCACCATACCAGCAAACAGCTTCAGCACGCTATGTCTGAATGCTTGTTGGGCTCCACCATCCTCATGAGACCCTTCCAGATCAGGATAGACTGTAATTCTATGAATACTGTATCACTAAGGAAACAAACACTCTACACACTTGGAGCAGAAACCTTACCTCCTGGAAAAGCAAAGCTTCTCAGCTGATGCTAACCACACACCGCCAGACAACTGGGCACCTCTTCTTCACCTCAACTCACACGATAGAACACAATGCTTCCTATTCTACTTTGTGAAGCCAAAATGAGCAGGAACACACCCAAAGAAAACATGACTTTCAAAAAGCTGTTCTACAGTTTATCAATCTTTTTGTTTTGTTACATCCTATGGAATACATCGTTCAAACTTAAAAATCATCACAAAGCTCAACAAAGCAGCACTTCCTACACTCATATGTGCTGTTAGCTTGGTTAATGTAACAGGGCAGCGAAGTTCTGGCTTTTTGCATGCAGGCAATCATGTTTGCTCTCTTCCGCAAGTTTGAACCACTTAAATACTAATTAATAAGCACGTATAGCAAACCAAACCATATATTATATAGCCTGATACAAGTTTCAATATATTACACTTGATAGGTGGCTGACAACACAAACAAGAAACTGTATTTGAAATTCTGAGATCTTGCAAAGTTGCGTGAAGAATGAAAGACACATTAGCAGTTAGTTTCACAATTAAAATCTTAGGCTTGAACAAAAAGATCCTCTTTGTGGGGGTAAATGGGTTTTCCTTCACTTCAGACAGCCAAGGAAGAAAGGGATGTTTACAGCCATTACTTTCAGGTCCAGGAAAGCTCCCCTACACACTGTTTGAATGAAAACCAGAAGAAATGCTTTCCACACTTAGACAGCATGCAAGAAGTGCTATACTAATGCAGAAAGTATGATAAGAAGTAAGGTAACTGACGGAGTGAAAACTGCCTAGAAACCTTAGCAGCATCTCTCTAATGGCAGTAGTGAGCTATAGGAAATAACGTGAAAAGTCTACGCAGCAGAACTCTACCAAAAGAATCTTGCTCTGCACGAGGACGAACCAAAACAAGGCACAAAACTTAAGCAAACCCAACTCAGTATTCACAGCTGAAGACCTGTACTTCTGCATCCTACCTGAAGTCCACAGTACTCACCATACCGCGTGGCAAGGCTAATGATGGAACAACTTGTGTATATAATGACTGTTCTTCATTTTATTCTACGGCCATTAATAAGAACATGAAAATCAGCAACTTTTTCTTCCTGTTGTTAAGGGGCAGCTAAAAACACCAAGAACAGACAAATGTTGATGTCTGATAGCACACTTTCCACCTTAAGGTACAAACTGAACTTTGATATGGCTCATGATGGAAAGAGATCCAACAGCACCCACAGAATGTTCTGTACTACATCTGCTTTGAGGATTGCTGACCAAAATCTAGATGCTGCTGTGAAAAATACCACAGAAAGCCTATGCTCTCAGGTTAGCTTCACCTTGTTTCAAACAGTAAGGAAGAGTTTTGGGCAGAAGACACTTTCCATAAAGGCTACTAGTGAGGAGAACTGTGAGGACAAAGAAAATGTAACTGGCATCTAACTTCTATTGTAAGCCTCAGAAGATATCTTAAATTCTTTGAGGTTCACAACCAACCATGATTGAAAACAACAAAGCAAACCCTTTTGGTATTTCCTTACTGAAGGAATAAACAAAATACAAAAGACATCTATTAAGCCACCCTTAATTTATCAACCAAGCACTTCTGGTCAAATAGCCACACGAACCATTTATTCTTCATTAGACTTCCTCCTGTAAAAACAAACTACAGAGCTCAAATGACATTATTAGTTGTTCTTGGGAGGCAGTGAGCCTTTTACGTATATGCAAGATCACAACTGCTCTATGTATGACAAGTATCAGCCAGCAAAACAATCTTAAAATAAGAACTCGCAGATATAAATTTGAAGATATTTCAGGAAAAAAAAAAAAAAAGCAAAAATGCTCATACTTTATGAAAAGTGCCCTAAAAGGATAAGAGAGAAGTAACCCTATGTCAGGGTTAGGATCACTAGAAAGCTACTAGGCAATGAACATACGTGCTGTTCATTACTTTGACGAGTTAAGTAGAGAGTCACATTCATGCAATACCACATCTCTGGCAGCTGCAGTGATGGCATTTCAGACACTTTAGCACAAAAATAATTTTTCCTTCACCAGGGACTATGTGCCAACTTCAGCCACAGCTGGGTGCAATGAGAAGAGCTCACTTCAAGTGCTGTTAGATAGGAGTAAAAGATTTTAAAACTTCGGCTGGGTATAGCACTTACTTCAAAAGAAAGGAAAAAAAAAAAGAGAGGAGGAACCAATCAGCAAAGGAAACGGACCTGCAGTGAAACACGCACCTTTGCCCTTTTCCCTCTGCTCATTCTAAAGCAGCGCTCTGGAAACTACTCCCACTGTCAGGGCCAAGCACACTCGGACCACTCGAGACCTCAACACAGAAAGCATTGCAGATAGAGTTATTCTATCTAACCCAAGGACTGAGCAGGTATCACATGACACTGCAAGCAAGTTAAGAGAACTTTGGCAGACATCGGGAAGAGTGGAAGGAAAAAAATATAAAAAAGAAAACAACACACCGCAAATTGCCTGGAAAAGCCTTAAATGCCAAGTCATCATTTTGGTACTAGAAGCAAAACAGAGCAACTCTGAGATATTCTGCTCTGTTTCAGTCATTCCTCTTAAAGCACCTGGAAGACTTTCGGAGCGCTGCCATCCCGGCCCGCACAGACAAAGCTTCCATGGAGCCGTGCTGTGCCGAACAGCCCGCACTGCCTCGCACCCCGCCAGCCGCACAGCTACCAGCGAACGGAGCGATGGAGAACGATCTGCTCCGCATCGCCTCGCGTTACAGACAGCCCTCAGCCTAAGAGAACAACACGCACGCAAAAAAAGCCATACCTGCAGAGTTGAAAAGAACTCAACAACAAAACCTCGGCGCTATATTTTCGGACAGGACGCGGACAGTTACCAGACGCTGTGTGGAGTTTTTTTTCCTGCCGGGCCCACGGAGCGCCGCCCGTCCCGCCGGGGCCGAACAAAGAAGTTGGCGGGGCCGGGGCCTCAGCACCGCCGCGCTCCCTCAGAGCCCGCCCGCCCGCCGGAGCCTCCCTCCCTCCTTCCCTCCCTCCTTGCTTCCCTCCCTCCCCGCACGGCTCCCGCTCGCCGTCCCTCCCTCACACGCCGCCCGCCGGCACCGCCGCTCGCCGCCCGCACCTCCCCGCCCCCGCGGCCCGGCCCCGCACCGCCCTGCCCGGCCCCGCGGTCCCCGCCGGCCCCCTCCCCGCTCACAGGGTCCGGGGCTGCCCGTCGTCTTCCATAATGGTGCGTGAGCTCCGCTCGCGGCCGGGGGCAGCGCCGGAGGGGGGGGCTCCGCCGCGCGGGGAGGCGAAGGGAAGGTGAGGCTGAGGGCCCCGGCTGCCCCCGCTCCGTCTCGCCCCCTCTCCAGGTCCCGACACCGCAGCCCGAACGCGAGAGCGAAGAACCAGCACAAAATGGCCGCCGCCACCAGACACTCAGGAAGCCGCGCTCCGCGCAGCCGCGCCCCGCCGGCCCGCTCCCTGTCGGCCCGGGTTCTCCTTCCCGGTCCTCTCCGCCGCGCCGCGGAGCGCTCTGGGGATCGTAGTCGCTGACGGAGAGAGCGCGACGGGCCGGCGGTAGAGCAGCGGAGGCTTGCTGGGTGTTGTAGTCCTTCGGCGGCCCACAGCGAAGGAGGAGAGCGGGGAGGGAACTACATCTCCCAGCATGCACTGCGGGTTGGGGAGCTGCGCGACGCTCCGCTCCGCGGGTTGGCGGCGGGAGGCACGGGAAGGGGCGGTCGTGCGCAGTCCCGGCTCCCGCCAGCGCGGCGGGAACGCGCAGCGGCTGCGTGTGCCATGTGGATGTAAACATGGAATCGTAGAAGTGCTCAGGTTGAAAAAGACCTTCAAAATCAAGCCCATATGTATACATACATATATATTCTAAGTTCTTTCATTCACTCAGAACCCCGAAATAATCAGTGCTGTGTTTTATTGTTGCTTTAAATGAGTAATTTCTGGAGGCTGGAGATTCCACTTCAGACTGGGTGCTGTGCAGGACTCCCAGCCCGCTCTATGTCACTGGAGGGGACAGCAGCATTACAGCTATGGGGGTTTTTAAACTTGCTTAAAACCAAGGGAGGAAACAGATAAAAGTGCAAATACCATTAAAATGTCATATAAAGCAGTTCTGACTTTTATCAAGTTGTTGGTTTCACTTCATTTAATTTCTTCTGGAAAGATGTAAGCATAGCTGGCTCGTGGCAGCATACACTGTCAGACATCCACCAGCCCAGTGTCAGTTTGTTGTAAAGATTACAATTGCTATTGAGTGTGTCATGCTCAGGGGGCTCGCTGGGCCTGGTGATCACAGAAATCACAGAGTAATCATTTAGGTTGGGAGAGACCTGTAAGGCCTGCTGCCAACCCAGCACTGCCAGCCCTTCCATCTGCCCTTGCTGCGGTCCCACAAGCAGGCTGCTGCACCCACAGGCTGCTGAGGGGCCTCAGCTGAGCTCCCAGGGCAGATAACTGAATATTAGCACTGCTTTTCGGCAATCCCAGCATCAAGCCGATGTCCCTGAGGGCTGTGTGGAAGTGGTTCCTTCCTGAGAGACGCTGGGGATACAATCTCCGTGCTGTGGCCTGTGGTAAAGGCCACAGGAGAGCTTCCCAGAGCCTGCAGTGCTGTCACCCAACACATAATTCACACTGACAGGGGAGAACAGGTTAAGCTGGGCAAAAACAGCCTAGGACTCTGTGATCCCATGGTTTTGTGATGCTCTGACTCTGTGACCCTATGGTTCTCCGATGGTGCATTGAAATGCATACTTCTCATCAAGGTGAGCACACAGACAGCTAACAAACTGCTGTCACATGCATGGAATATATTTTAGCATGCTGAAATCAGTTTTCAGCTCACTGCATTATTTTTCTGTTATTCCCAGAAAACTTCTGTGGAAAAGGTCTCTGACATTAAACAAAAAATCCAAGCTCACACCACTGAAGTGTTCTCGCACACACAAAAAAAAGCTTAATGAAAGAATCTTCATGGTAACTTCTGTTTTTCTTTAGCTATTTTAAGTCTTTAAACTTTGAACAAGTTTAAGTCTTTAAACAAGTCTAGCTAATTTAGCTAGACTTGCTAAATTAGGAATTGTTATTGAGGAAATAGATCGGAATAGCTGTGTTTGGGCAGAGTATGGGTTCCTCGCAGGCAGAATGATCATTGCACTTTGGAAGCAATTCAGTTTGTGTACGCATTGAACATTTAAGTACTACTGAATGCTCTTCCTCTTCCAAAATAGTAACACTGTGAAGAAAACTGCCTCTATAGTTATCAGACGGTATATCTTCATGCCTGCTGCTCGCACTGTGATGTTTTCCCATCTTTAACTTAAACACGCAAGGCTGTTGCCAGGCACGTCTTTCTGGCGGAAGCTGCTCTGGCAGTGTATGTCTTAGGAGAGTACGTGGGACAGGGGCTTTAAGCAGCTCTTTACAATGTATTGGAAACACGGAAGGAGGAATACATAAGAAGCTACTGGAATACTCCTGCTGTGGGTTTTCCGTGGCCAGAGATCCGCATGTGAAGAGCCTGCATATGCAGAACCACGGTTGTCTGCAGTGCTGGACACCACTGGCAGAGGAAAATTCCAGTGTTGTGTCTGCATGGGAGCTGCAAATGAAGGAGCATGCTGCAGGAGTTTGCACTGCTCTGCATCCTCTGGATAAGACACTACATCTGCATGATACACCCCAATATACTGAAACCTTGTCACAATGTGTGCAGATCAGCAGTGCCTCGTAGTAAAGTCTGTGGGTTAAAAGGTGAATGAAACTGGAATAGACATCAATAAACGTGATCTCATCCTCTTATCTGAGAACAGCCACTTCATTTGCAGCAAAATAGGAATCTTCCCTTTCAGAGACATGATGTTTTGTAAAGATTGTATTACCAAAATATTCAGACATTCTACCATATGCAAAAAATGACCAGCTATCTCCAAAAACAATGTTGTTCCCCTCTCCCCTTAAAAATATCCTGCACAAATAAAATTTTACACAGCCTGTCCTCATTTCTTGCCTTTTAAACCTTGTTTTTCCTCTGTGTTTTTTTTTTGCTTGTTTGTTTGTTTTTCCTCCCAACATTGCCCATTTTTTCAGCTACAGAAGCTTTTTAAAAAGCAACATGAGAAAGGTCATGCCGGAAGTTATACGGGTCTGGGTATGCAGGCAACACATAGAGTTATAGAAATATATCCTGACTGAAAAGTGGAATTATTTATTTCTGCATTTGGTTATTCGGGCTATAAGCCATAAATCGTTGGCGTTCTCTGAATGTTATGAGAGTTTGCAGTGTTTATTGCTACATGAAACGATGCAGCAGGACAGATGAGTTGCTGCAAGACACAGAAATGGCCTTGGATTGCCCATTACTAACCAACATCAATAATGTGCATCGCCATCACAGCTGCCAAGTCCCTGACAGCACAAGCATTATTGCTTAATGCAGCAATAAAAATAATTCTTTTTTTTTTTTTTAAATTAGGAAAAATTATTTCCTGAGTTTCAGCTTCCAAGTTCATACTGGGCTGGCAGAGGCATCAGAACAGGAGTATTTGAATACTGCTCTGTGGAGAGGGATGTAAGATTTATTCGGAGGCTATAGGAGGCCCATAAAAAGACTGTAGAACTGACTTTAACTAAAGCTTGCCTCAGTGATATATTTGTGCCAGGTCAAACATTTTAATCTGAAAAAAATGGCTCTCAAAGTTTGCTTTTACTCTACCTTTCCATCAGTGTTTGGCCACTTTATATGCATGTGTTTTGGTAACATTGTCCTGTCACTGTCAGAGACGTGTAAGGTCCTGGTAACTTGTGGACAACAAGTGGGACTTAATTCCATCCACATTCAAGAACAGAAGCACTTCATAGGGCAATTAGGAGCTGGCTTGGTTGTATTCTCAAAGTACATAATGAAAACCAAGTTCTTCCAGTAGGTGTGAAGAGTGACACAGGATTTGAAACACTGGGCAGCGCTGAGCCCAAGAGCACTTTTGTGGAAACCTCATTATTTAATTATATTTTCCCATTAACAACTACTTTTCGAGTTTAGTTAATGAGCATATCTTAATCTGTTAGATATGTACCTTGATGCCTTTACATGCCTTTAATTTACTAAGCAGAATATCATTTAGTGTTGTGTGAAGACAATAATTAATTAAATACAATGGCCCTTTTTACAGCTGGAGCTATTTTCATTGACCAAAACATGAAATAAAGACTAGAGATTGACTCATTTTCCATATAGCTACTTCTCAGGCACTGGATCCTATCTGGCCTTTTTGCTAATTTATTTACAGCTAATATCTGGCTGATGGACCTAATGTTATATGATCCATCATGATATTTTCAAATAAGATGTAGCAATTCTTACCTCAAACTGCTAACACACAGTATCTCGAGGATGCTCCAAGTCAGCACTCCTCTCTTTCAGCAAACCTATGACTGAGAAAAAGGCATTAATTGTTTGGAATGAAATGAAAAAGCTATCAAATTACAGCAGAGCTAAATGAGAAATCAAGGCAATGTTTTTAATGTGTGGTCACTCAATTATCTCTTATCTCCGCTTGTTCCAGTGGACACCCGATGGTACAAGAGCATTCCCTGCAAACAGTTTTTACTGACTAAAGACTTGAGCAAGGATTTGCTTTGGACTTGCCTCTTCATTTATCTCTTTGTAAGCACAGCTTATCTTTATAGATCTTGTTAGCTTGTAAACCTTATTCTTAACTGCATACAGCAAGTCTGGAAGTTACATGGTGGCAGAGAAATCTTGCAGAGATGGTTTGCTAATTTGTTCTCATCTCATCTCTAAAATCAAAACCTTTCCTTTCTACGTCCACAGAACGTCATTTTACAGATTTATGGCAGAAATGAAGGCACAGCAGGTTTCCAAGCTCTTAATCATTACCTTAGACCATTGCTGCTACCTGCATGGTGGGAAAAGCTGCCCTGGGAGGGCAACTGGCTTGGTGCAAGCAGTGGCAGCCCCTTGTGGGGCTGGCATGTCTGACACAGTGTGGAGCAGTGCTGTGAGACATGGGTCAGCCCACTGAGAGCCTGCTAAGAATCACAAGGAAAAAACAAGGCTTAATTCAATCTTTTCTCTCTCTCACTTCAACAGCAAGAGGGTTGGTCTTAGGAAGGAATCTAAGCTCTTGTGAATCTAGTTGGTTTGCTTTGTCATCGTCTGCTGATCAAATTATCCTTCCAAAGAACAGCAGGTGACACTCAAAACAATTACAAATACAGAAGCTCCAGATGTGTGTTAGAAACACCAGAAACAAAATTCCAAGGTCTCCTCCTGACTGCTGCCTTCAGGCAGCCCCCTTGCTTATCACAGTTAGGGAGTAAAACCAGGAAAAAATATGAGCTTAGATCATGTTCTAAGAACGTGCTTTCCATTCCTGGTCTCTCTCTTTTTTTTTTTTTCTCACCCAAAATTTCAGTGCTGCATGAATGAAATGCAAATGAAATGTATTTAGGTTTTATCTGTCTTAGTTTAGAGGTTGAGGGCTTGTGTCTACAAGGATACAAGGCTAACAGTTTGAGATCTGTGAATTTTGCAGCTGATGGGTGCTCACGTGTGAGTATACACAGGAGCATGGCACAGCAGGAGATCAGAGCCAAGTCAGGATGGGAGCTGCATAATGCAAGCTGTTTAACTGTGGTGCATAAATACATGGAAAGGGAACAGTTAAATGAGTTAAAATTAAAGAAAAAAACCCCAAAACATAAAGAAGACTGAGTTTGCTGCATTGAAATGCTCTTTTATTTTGAGACCAGCTACTCCTGAAGGAAGAAATCTTATCTACAGGCCAAAACCAGAAGAGTGAACCTTGCTTTTCTTGTGGTGCATTGGCCCAGCGTGCTGCTCTAAAACACCTGGTTGCAATGACAGCCAGAACTAGGAGCAGCTAGTAAGAGAAAGCCAACTGCATTTCAGCCTTATGTTTTATATAAATGCTGCCCTCTATCCCCACTGATCTCTGGACTGAGCAGGAGGCTGTGAGAAGGCAGAAGGTACCTTAATCAGACATTCCCATGTCATTCCTCAGAGCTGAAAGTGTTTCTTATGTGTACATATAACTTAATCAGGAAGCATCGAGAGCCTTTACACATCTAAAGGTCATTCCACCAAAAATAAACATAAAGATGCTGCCAGCTTAAATGGAAGTTTAGTTCAAATGCCAACCAGAATTTGTCATCTATTTGTCAACTCTTAGTTTGCAATAAGAAAACACACACATATCCTAAAATAAAATAAAACCTTCTGTCATGCCACAGTGTTCCTGTTTGATCATAGTCTAAACCCTGAAAAAAACATTGGATGTGATCCCACAGGGCTAACAGGAGCAAAATGTGATCTGACAAAATCAGCGAGCTAAATGCATAAATAGACTGATGCAGTTCTGCTTTCCTGAAGCTAACAAAAAGGAACTTTGAAGACTGTAGCTTTGTCTTAACTGGAGTTGCTTCAAATCCCCATGTTCACAGATGTTACACTGAGCAAAAACTATCTGAGATAGCAAAACAATTGCTGGGCCATCTCCCCATGAGTCATCTGCCTGATGTGCATGAATGAAAGACGGACAAGATCCTAACATCCCTTTCACTCCTGTGCAGCCATAGGAATCTTAACCAGATGAGTCAGTTCCAATGCACGTTTTAGCTCCGGATGACTCTGAACGTGAGGTCACAGGACTCAGATTCCAACAGATTCTTGTAGACACACTTACAACTGTTACATTATGTTTGCGAAACAAACCATAAAACACACAGCTGCTGCAACTTCAGTCTGCTGAGATTCCCCACCACCTGGGCTACATAATGATTTTCTTGAATCTGGTTCACAAAATCACTCTAAGCTTTTCTTGCAATTCAAGACAGTATTGTACCAATCACACAGTGCAGAGCTATATAAGAGAGGCCTTTTTTTTTCCTGCCTGTTCAGAACCAAAAGACAAGTTATTTTCACAATTCAAAACTGTATAAGACAGGCCTTTATTTGCCCATTCAGAACCAAAAGACGAGCTACTTCAAACTGCTGACATAAGACTTGATTCATTTTTAAAGTGTATTTTTCCACTATGCATATTTCAGATCCATTCAACATTTTGGTTAATCATCGCAAATGATGATGAACAAGATACTGAATTAGGTTCCTGTGTTTGCTCTGTGCTCCCATTGGTCATGCAGTTAAAACAAAACTGAAGGTACGGGGGGCTGTGCTCTCAGCAACTTTGCATCAAGAGCTCTTAAACAGGTTTTATTTCTGAGACTTCAGTCCTGGAACAGGCAAAAGGAGGAACTGCACGCATAGGCAAATTGTGTGTTATCAAAGCATAAGAGGGATTCTGTTTAAAATTCACCTGGATAGTCTTTAAAGGAGCAGGTGTATGGAATCCTGCCATCTGAAATTCTCCAAATGTACTTTCTCTTGGGAAATCTATCTGCTTTCATGTCACAGAAGAAAGAAAATTACACAACATATACTTGGCTATTCACCACTAGCTAACAGCATCCCACATCATGTGCTCAGCGCAAGGGAACCTGGGCCCAGCAAGGCTCAGTCATGCAAAAACAGATTTTTGAGCTGTCTGTTGCTCTGCTGGGATCTGAACTGCCCAGTGCCATGCAGTATCAGGTCTCACTGCCTGCTGGGTATAACTGCCAACCCTGTGTAATCAGTTCCCTCTCTTGTAAGTTCTTTGTGGATGTTTGGAGTTGGCATCACTCCCAGTGAAGACATGGAGCTAGAAAGCGTGGTCAAATATGTAGAGCTTCAGTCGCAGAACTTTCTGCTCCCACTGATTGAAGCACTGGAGGGCAAAGGCCTAATACATAATTTTCAAAAGCAAAAATTTGTATTTAATTCAGGAGAGACTTAAGTAAGCAAATTTGGAGCAAGCCTTTTGCACATGTATTCATCAACGTGTTTTGATGTCCTGAAAATAAATTTGTCAAATATACACACATAGCACGCTTACCTTACTATACAACCTAACCCTTATAAGCATCACTGACATTACAAATATGCCTGTGCTTCTCATGTGCTTCTTAACATGAGAAGATTATGTGGTCATTTCCAATCTCTCCCAGACTGCTGTTCACATCTTCAGTGGGCAAAACCACCTTATTTCAAGGCAGGGCTGTGCCCATGCTGATCACCAGCAACCAACTGTTCTGTAGCTCCCTCATTTGTCCTTTGGGTGATGTTCCTGCAGGCTTATGCCCAGCTGTTGATTTTCAAGGAGTGCATAGGGATGCAATTGCTTCTGAAGATTTCCTTCTGCTCAAATTTTAGTGAGAGTGACCACAGAATCGAAGCCTCTCAGCAGTGACTGGCAGGCAGCAGAGACAGGCACTTCTCGCTGGGACTGGACTAAAGCTGCAAAGCAGCTATTGAAAAGGCCCAGGGAGGTTGCAGGAAAATATTGTCCCAGCAGAACCTGCAGGATTCTTGAAACCAAACTCTTCTTGAAACTGTTTCTATAGGAAAATTTTCAGCCAAGAGAGAAGACATAGAAAATGCATATGCAGTGATCTCATGGTATGGAGCTCAGCTGCTCTGCTAGAGATAAAGGTTGTCTCTAATCTGTGTAACAGCTAAGAGACATGAAGCACATTCCCAATGCCTGCCCTAAGCGTGGGATTATTCTAGGACAATACTAAATTTTACACAGAAATAGTAAAAAATTCCTTCTCGGTGAAGATCACCAACAGATAAGAAATGTCAAAAGGTTTTGTGGGATGGAAGGAGCAGGAAGAGGTCCTAGCTGTGCTGTGCCTCCAGCACGCTCCCCTCGCCACAGCGGACTCTTGGCAGCTCACGAGCTGCTAAAGGCTGGCAGTGATCTGTTCTAGCACTGGGGAACAGAAGGGGGGGCTTTGCTGTCTGAATGCTTAGCGAGGATCTTTCCATGCCAGTATAGCCCTCCAGAAATCAGATCCATTGGATTTCTGCTTTGCACTGTCTGTAATTTGTTTAGTAGATGTGACATTTAAACTGCTAACGTATAGAGAACAGATGATCGACCTAAAATAAAATCAAATATGAGAATACAGCAGGAGATGAGAAAATGTGTAATACGCACTTAGTGACAAAAATCTACTTAAACATAAACAGTGGGAAAAGTAGACAGTCTTGTGGTTAGAGTAAGATAAAGATTTGAAAGGATCTTTTTAGCTATTGGAGTCCAGGATTTAGGGGGAAATTAGACTGCTACCACCAGTTAGAGTAACAGCAGTTCTGTGAGCTCAGAGAAGCGTAATCTCCTGTTTCAGAAAACTGATTACTTTGGGAATGAATTATTGCCCTGGTGCCACAGTGAACAACAGATTTTATGCATTATCCAGAGTTCAGTCTTCTTCAGACACATTGGGGATGCAGCTCTGACTCAGACCCCTGAGCAGAAGTCCCAGGTTTCCTCTCTGCCTTGTCAGGCATTATTGATCCTACAGCAGGATGGCTAAAGAAGATAATATCAAATCAAGTTACAGATTGCAGTCCACTGTTCTGATTTTAAAAGGAAATTAGTTCATCAGCCTACAGGCTGAGGTCTGCAGCGTAGTGGGGATGTTTTACTCTGTATCTCTGGAGCAGGGAGGCAAAGCTGGGAGGTATGAACAACAATCCTTCAGCTGTCCTATCCAAATTCACATGTGAACATGAGTCAGAGCTGCTGCTACAGACGGGATATTTCCCTGAAGCATTGTGCAAATATGTGCATGCCAACATTGATCAGATAGCAGATGAAATTATTAACACTGTCCAAAACTCTCCATCCCACATCTCCCGTCCTGCCAGTGCAACCTACAGCCTTGCAACTGAAACCCTGAATGACGGATTCACTTCTTCCAGTTCTCTCTTTGCAACTGCTCTTATCAGCAAGCTGGCCTTGAGCAGCCAGCTAAACTCTTGAAGTGGGGGGAATGCATTCCTGGCACAGTCCCAGGGAGCTCTTTGTATGGCTAAAAAATGCTAGCACTTCTAACGCTGCCCTTGCTCTCCCTGTTGGAGCCGCCTCACACTCCCAGCAGATGCTGCTCCAGCACTGCATTCTGGCAGTGCTTTTCTTCTTTCTTTTTTTTTTACTTCTTGACTGAGATTTGCTAGCAAACCTTGCAGAGTAAACCAGATTTCTAGGCATTCAGGGCACTGCGGCCTCGAGTACAGAGCAGCAGTTCAGCCACTAGGTGGAGGCCTGTAGATACTAATGAGTGATGACCACTGCAGCGATTAAAAAAACATAAATAAATGCTGTGACAGACTGTAATTCATTCTCCTGATTTCCAATGAAGTATGGCAAGGGTATGTTGCTCAGTGGACAGACTGAGCTGGATCTTCCATCAGAGAGCTGTCACTTAGAGCTCTGCTTAACTGGCTCAGGAACAGGGGATGTTCAACCAAAAAAGCCTACTTTGTACATGGGCATTTAGGTTGACACATTCAAAATATACTAAGCAAGTATTTAGTTCTAAAAATCCCAGATCTTTTCTGTCACCTTTGTTCTGTATTGCAATTTTCTTTTCTCTGCATATAGATCACAGATATTAAAGTGGTTTTGAACACAGCCAAAGTCACTCCCTGACTTAAGGCAGGGTTACATCCCATATGGAAAAATAAAGGAAAAACAAAACCGCACTGAAATCAGCTTGTGGGGCCTCCTTCAAATTCAAAAAATCTGAAATTTGGAAGTCTGAGTGTGTGCTTTATGACTGCTCTGTGATTTCAACATGCAGGTTTAAAAAGCTTTTCTCCATTTAGCATGCAAACTGAGCCATCTGCTTTCTTATTAATGCTTTGTACTTCCTATTAAAGTTCATAAGATCTATATTTATATGTCAAATAATTCCCATGTTACTCTTGTATCTCCAGTGAACAGATGATGTGGTGAGCTACACGCACCGTACAATTCCTGCACCAATATAGCAGTCAATATGAGATCAGACTGTTTGTGCATTGATTTGTGATGCTTTCTTAAAGGCACTGCATTTTTGGTTTTCTGAAATGTGGCACCCAATTGTATCAGCAGCTCTTTTTGTGTGTGTGTGTGTGTGTGCTGTTAATAAAACAAAATCCACCATTCTGAGCAAACCGTAAAACCAAACATCCATCCATGCCTGTGGCTGTAATTTGCAGAGAGTCCTTACTTGAGAATCCTCACCTGAGACCTTTTTGCTTTTATCTGAAGTGTTTTGTGCACCTGGAACAGGACATTCAGACAGGGAGCTAGATCAGTCCTAGCACTCTGCTTTGGGGTGAAACATCAAACTATGGAAGTCATGGGGGTGGATTAATTCATAATCTGTCTCAAATTGGAATACTGAGGGACTCCATGTGCCTGCTGCACTTACTGACAGAGATTTCTTATGACTCAATCTGAAATGACTCCAGCAGAGAACTTGGACTGACTCCTGCTTAGAAATACAGCTCTAGACACGTGCCATACAGATTGCTATCCACAGGTTCATCAGAAACAGCCTTCTGGAATACCTCATCCAGAAACGTTTCAGCTCATAAATCTTTTCTGTTCAAATGATCTGCTAAATTGTGAGGGTTGCTCAGAAAATAAATTGAAAAGCCAATTTAAAGCTTACCACAAGACGTGTTATTTCCTGATATACCAGAGGTATCTACTTGTTTATACAGTGAGTAACAATGACATCCCTACAGCAGTGCTGCTTCAAATAACCCCAACTAGCCCTGCAGCATGGTGAGGAGGCAGCTCTGCAGCCTGGGGACAGCCCACACGAGCATTCTGCTCCATCATGTGTTGGACTCAATGATCCTGATGGCTCCCTTCCAACTCAGGATATTCTATGATTCTGTAATCTTGGACAAAGCTGTTACCAGCGTCCTCATGTGAAGAGCAGACCACCCCCACCAACATTTGCTGATCCACCTAATAATCTTTTGTTTGGTCTTGAATCAGCCAATTTTGAAGACAAAGAAGTGAGCAAAGACCCTGTAGAGCTGATTAAGATTTTTGCTGAGCAATATTTCTTATATGAACATTTCCACAAACCACTCTGGTCTGAAACATGGCTAAGAACCATGTAAGTTATGAGCTGTATCACCTCAGGGTAGCAGCCATGGCACAGCAACAAAACCTGAATCCCAGGACTGCTGTGCCAAATAACCCACCTACCCAGCAATCCTTACAGCTATAAGAGGCTAACATCTACCTAGCATGGACAATAATTTAATTAAGAGGAAAAGCACAATATTCAGCCAAGTCAAATCAATCACTCAGATGTTTTCTCTTCTCAGTCCATGCTCATCTCTGCAACCAGATGCTGCAACCATGGGTTTTGCTCCTGCAGAAGAAGCTCAGGCAGATTCTAACCTATCAGCCCATTACAGTTTGGGTGAAATGTTCTGACTTGTTTCTTAGCAAGGCACAGATTCACAGCCACATTTAGCCTATGACTCTTAGCTGCTCCCCTGAATTTTCCTTGTATTTCCACCTACTGGCTGACCTTTTTTATTAACTCTGCTAAGTATGTGGCTAACTATCAGCAACAAAGCAACCCATTCACTTCTCTGTATACACTCCATCAGATACAGTACCCATCTGTACTACTTTCTCAGCATACACAAGTAATTTCCCTTTTAACATCTGTGTCCCTCACATCTGAATCAGCTGCTTTTGTTGACTTGGGAAGGACTCTGCCATAAGCTACCAAGAACATATGATCTAAGTGTGCCTCTTTCTGTTCTGAGACAAGGACTGAAATTCCTCTGCAGAATTTACAGATAAGAAGCAGAACAGGTCTCTGATATTGAGATTCTTGAGACAAATATTGTGAAGGCAAAGATGGAGGGCTGTGGGAAGGGGTTCATCAGGGCCAGCACTGCTGGCTGGTCGAGGGAGGGGGTTGTCCTGCTCTGCACTGCACTGCTGTGGCCTCATCTCAGTACTCTGTGTAGTTTGGGTGCCACAGTACAAACAGGACATAAAGCTGCTTGAGAGCGTCCAAAGGGTTGCAAAGATGAAGTGTCTGGAGGGCAAGAGGTGTGTGAGGAACGCTGAGCTCCATGGGTCTGTTGGGCCTGGAACAGAACAGGGCAGCACTCATGACAGCCCACAGCTCTTCACTTGGATTCCTTCCGCTTTGAGATATTCTATGATTCTAAGGAAGGAACAAGGCTGAGCAATTATCATGGACAGCGGTGTGATAAACAGACCTCACTGTCAGAGGATGGATGAGTGTCAGTGTCAATCAGCGTCAGGCCAATCTGTGACCCTGCCCTGAGCTGACAAGGCCCTGACTGTCCCCGGGTGTGCACAGGCAGCTCCTCTGAAGTGATGCACGTGGGTAATGAACATCTGCTTGGAGGAATGCACACCTCTACCTCCTCGGAGCAGCTTTGCAGCAGAGAATGTCTGCACTTCAGGGGCTCGGCATTCACTGAGCAGAGTAACTAATTGTCAATAGGCATCTGCGGCCATGCGTGCCCCTCAGATGGCTGCAGGTAGTCGCTGTGAAGTGCTGTAACCCACAGCCAGCACACGGAGCTGGCTGACAGATGGGTCTGGGAGCAGACACACACACTGCCTTCGGATGTTGCTCAATGTCAGAGAATCCTAAGACTGAGACACACCAAGAACGATCAAAGAGTCGATTCTGAAGTACAGTGCCTGTCTACACTGCAACTTTGAAACAAGCATTATTTGGGCTATTTGCCAGGGTTGGACACACATAACCTTAACCAGACAGCCATCAGCAAGGACGACGCTCGTGGCGTCTTGTTCCATTGCGCCAGAATCACAGAATCACAGAATCACAGGCTCGCAGCAGCAGCTGTCAGAGCGGTAACATTCAGGACCGCAGCGCTGCTCCCCAGCCCGCACCCAGCACGTCTCTCCCCGCCGGGGCTCCCCACCCGCAGCCCCGCACCGTACTGGAGGCCACCAGAAGTTTCCAGCCGAGCCGGGCTGGGCCGCCTCCCTCCTCCCCGTCCCTCCCCTTTCCCCTCCTCCGCCGGCCGGCGCCGATTTCCAGACACTTCCAGCCCCGCGCCTCCGCCCCCCCCCTCCCCGCGGCGGATAAAGCGGCCGGGTCCGGCCTCCCCGCCCCGCACTCGGCGTATGGCCCGGCTCCGGCATGAGCGCTGCCACGCACTCCCCGCTGCTCCAAACGGAGAGCGGCTCCGAGCCGCTGCCGCCCGGCTGGGAGATCAAGGTGGACCCGCAGACGGGCTGGCCTTTCTTCGTGGACCACAACAGCCGAACCACTACCTGGAGCGACCCGCGCCTGCGGGGCGACGCGGCCAAAGTACGGCGGGTTGGGGGGCTGCGCTATGGGGGGGAGGAGGGGGGGTAAGAGGGAGGTGGGAGCCCGGCGCTGGGCGGGGGGCTGCCGGGGGCTGCCGGGGTCGGGCTGCGGCTCAGCGCGTGGCAATGCAGTGAGGCCAGGAGCTGCCTTTTGTCTCTGACGCACTGCAGTCCCTTTTTTGTGCATTAAATCATCCGATACCTCGGCTCCGGGGTGTTTATTTAAAGTTGGTGAAGTGCACCCGTCTTGCCCTGGGAAGGCTCGGCTGGTTTTTTTTTTTTTTTCGGCTGCGAATGAGCCGAGGCGACGTACAGTGCTTCAAAGCGACGCGACTCAGACTTGTCAGGAGTTTTCGGGCGTTTTGTTTTGTTTTTGGTCTGGTTACAAAGTCTGTCATTCGCCGTCTTCTGTGTGTAAGCGCGCTCAGGGAAAAGCTGCATCTCAGTCCTAATATGTCCATGGCTGCGGGCAGCGGGACCCGCAAAGTGGCTTTTCGGAGCCAGACTCTGAGCCTTCAGAAGTTGCGGCCGTGTGACCCGCCTTAGTATTAACGCGGTGACTGAACAGAAAGTGCTAGAAACTTGAGCTGCATTGCAAGTTGCCAGAGTGGTGGAAAAACAGATCCTGTGGGGTTTTCTTGCATTTCTGTGCGAGCAACGCTGCTTTCATCCCGGGTGCGGCCGACCGCGCGGCCTCGTCTTTACTTCTGCAACCCCATAAAATGGGCAATGATGAAGCGTAATATCGCAGCGCCGATGGAGGATCTCTGTCCGTCCTCACGACCTAAAATGTCGCCCATCGCTGCTGTCAGGACGAGGCTCAGGATCGCTCCGCGCTGGACCCCGGCCGGTGCTGCTTGGAGCGGTGCTGGAAGAGATTGCCTCGGACTGCGCGGAGCCACGGCTGGCCCCGAGCCCAGCGCCGGCTCTCAGCTGCCAGGGCCGGCTCCGGCCTGCTGGAAGTCAGCTGGAAGAGCCCAGCTGCTCCCTGGACGTGGCGCGCGTGGAGCTGGCAGCCTGCTGCACAGCAGCCAAGTGCTTTGATCACGGTGACGCGGCCAAGTGAGCGCTGGCTGTGGCCATTGCTTCGCTGCCCTGTCGGGGAAAGCTGTCAGCCTGCTTAGTGTGGGGAGAGATCAGTGCTGCCTGGGCTGCCATCTTAGGCAGGACTGCTTCTGTGGGGGGGGGGAAAAAGCCTCTTGTGTGGCACACTCTGTGTTACATAGAACCATTGGAAGATACTTGGTAACTCCAAAATGTGTCTTCAGTGTAACTGGTACAACTTCTCCCTCTCCCCCGCCTCAAGAGTCTCTCCTAAAAAATGAGGAATAAAACATGAAAGAGTGTTTTGAGGAAACATGAAGTTCTTACATTTAATTGCCCATTTTATGAGTGCAGACTGTAAGAGGAAGCTCAGTGTGAAAGCGGATGAGGATCATACAGAAGTGAAGGGGCTGTGCTTTTCTGTTCTCCCACAGCTCCAGCCACGTAATGCTGTGCAGTTACACTCGCAGATACAAAGTGCTGATTGGAATTGAGGAAATGCGTTGTAATTGCTGCAGTGTAGCCTTTCACCCCCATTTTCAACTCCGTTATCGAGCGTATAATTCTGGTAGTAATGGTAGAAAAAGATCTTGTTTAATCTAATTTGGCAATGTGAATATTGAGAGTGAAATAGGGAAAAGAGCTTTAACTCATTTCTGGATGCTGTCTTCCTAGTGGTAATGAGGCACCTGCTAACATTGGCTATTACTGCAATAAAAATATGCTTTTTAGAACCGTAAAGTATAGAAAGTCCAAGCATTCTATTTATTCAAGGCTTTTGTTATGGAAATAGCACCTGAAAGTAACCCATTTAAGAGAGAAATCACATTTAAGCTGCATTTGATAATTGTATAAAAACAGGATTCGAAGTGCTCTAATGGATCAGTGCTGGCTTTGAGTGGGTGACTGAAACAAAACAAATTTTCATCCCTATCTGATGTTAAATCTGTGGTAACGAAAAGTGCCACCTCTGCTGCCAACTTGTGAGTATTACCACAGAGAGAAAAAGTTGCGCCTGCTTTTCAACTCTTTGTTTGTGGAATTCACTTTTTTCCAAACAGCAACATCTGTCACTGCTCACTATAAACAGACACATGTATGCTTTGGGACTGGTCGCAGAGAGAAATACTTCCAGAGGTAGTACTGGAAGGTGGATTTCTGGGTCTTTTGACATACTGTTGCATTAAGAGAAGCCAAAAGCTTGCGGTGATGGAAGCAGCAGGTGACTGACCTGGTGAGGCCATTTGTTGGAGCCCAGAATTAAGAGTACATGGTTGAATTAATGGATGGTTTATGAAGTCTTTTTGCTTTCAAATATAGGCAGAAAAGCCAGGCATTGACAGCTTCGCAGTTGCATTATTCTTAGTCTCTCTTCAGTGAGAGGGGTTTCAGGAGTGATCAGGGAACTGCAGAAGCTGACTTCATGTGTCAGACCATGTCTCATCAACGGTGATAACACAGACAGAACT
Organism: Lagopus leucura; assembly: GCF_019238085.1. NCBI lineage: Eukaryota > Metazoa > Chordata > Aves > Galliformes > Phasianidae > Lagopus > Lagopus leucura. Next base: position 7,224,250 of record NW_024962256.1, read on the forward strand.
TGTACTGACTCTACTGATACGCTGCTTTTTGGATTAAATATGGATGTTACCCAGCGAAACCAGTGACTTTGTTGATTCCTTTTATGATAGTCTTTATCAATCCTTATTCCCTCTCCAAATATTCCGTCTTTACAGAGATATAGGCAAAAAGTGAGCTGTTGCCTGCACTGGGCAGTGAGTGGAGCACAGGTCCAAAGCTAACTGACTCCTTTTAGCTGAGCAAGCAGGCTGCGGCCGTAAGGTGCTGCATTCTCCCAACAGCTGATCTTGGTCCTCCTGCTCTAGATTTGCTGTCAGTGTAACTGTGCTGACTGCAGTAACTGTACCTGTATCATCAGGCGGAAAGAGAAATGGCTCTTGTCAAGTGTGAATCTGTGACAGAGTTGTTTAAAATGAATGGAACCACACCTTGATTTTTGCACTGAATGACATAGCTCAGTTTATTCACTGATTCAAATTGCTTTTTCTTTTTTTTCTTATTCAATTTAGCCTGTTTCAATCTTGACAGAATAACAAGTCTTTCCTTTGCACATTTATGAACTGTTCCCAGTTATTTGTATGGAGCCACTGGGCTAGGGGGACCTTACTGAGGAGGAACAGAAAACCTCTCATTATATCCAGTGAGAAACAAGCCACGACTCTGCAGATGGCTGACAAATATTTACTAACAGAAACATCAAAGCCTACTGGTAAACTAATGATTTTTGTTTTTAAGTGTCTGTTCAGTTAATAGCAAGTCACTTCAAAATAAATAAATAAATACAATCAATATCATGAAGCATACATATGCATAACTTTACCAAGAGAGTATTTACTAGCAGTGTCACTGTTCTTCCTATTTCTTTGCTGCGATTGTTGGTTTTTATTATTATTATTATTATTATTATTATTTTTTATTTTTTTGTGTGCTTATCTGTTTTCCTGTGTTAACTTGAGCTGCTGTAATTCAGCATACTTTCTGCAAGGTTGTCATATGATGTTAAATTGTTTACTTGGTATTCCCCAAAGTGTTGATAAAAATAGATGATGTTTAAAGAAAACAAACAAACAAAAGTAGCAAAGCTTGTGTTAGTGTTTACTGATGCCCCTTCCATATGTTGTTTCTACGTGCAGTAAACCCAATGGGAAATGCTGCCACTAAAAATAGACCGAAGGAATTGACTGTGCTGAGCTTCACTGAGCTCACACTGTGGAGATCGATAGCTCACTAATGCCTCAGGTCTGAGACCGTGGCCAGCACAGCTTTCAAGTCTGAGAGCAGTTATAAAAGTGGTGCATTTATTGGTTGCAACAATGCAGAGGCCAAAACCTAAGGGGAGGGAAAGCTATCTGAATCTATTACTGATGGGTTCTGTGTTATTTGAGGAACAGCTAACTGTATCTATCCTCACCCTTGTGGGTAAGTTATGACTCTTCTGTCTGCTTCCCCAAATAAGACATATGTCACTCAGTTCCCATCTCTTTAGGAGTGAACTTATTTTTGAGTGCTGACTTCTCACATTCGAATTGACTGAAAGGCTTGGTAGACCAAATTAGAAATTGCTCTGAAATCTCAGTGTGGCCTCTATGAACTTCTGTGTCACAGTGGTTCACAGCAGTGGAAGGATATGACAAGATGTTACACTTGGATCTTCTACCTGCACTGCTTTCTACATTACTTATGCTGATAAGTATTCTGTCATAGTCAGGCTTGTGGTTTGTCCATTTCATAATAAATCAGCCATTGGATTTGAGCTATTATACTTTCTATATGCTGTATATGTAGAAGCTGCAAGGTAGTCAGTAGGGGATTTTTGGACAAAGCCAGTACGCAACCTTCCAAGTTCCATGAAGCTGCTTTGTGTAGTTATTTAAAGCCCCACTCATGGTAAACAGGGAAATAATATACAGAGACACCAATTAATTTGAAAGTGAGGGATGGATCAAAGATTTAGCTACAAGTAACGTGCCTGGGAAGTCATGCACCAGGAGAAGTAAGGAAGATATTGATTTCCTGGTTCTGCTCAAGTTCAAGTACAGCACACCTTTCATCTAAAGAGAAAGAATACTTGTTCCAGCATTCTTAGCTGGGAATCATAGTTTTAACACTTAACTTGTACACAGGCATGGCTTTTCTGTACCAAAAATAGAATTAGAATCATAGAATCACTAAGGTTGGAAAAGACCTAAAAGATCACCCAGTCCAACCGTTCACCTATTCCCAATAGCTCCTACTAAACCATGTCCCTCAACGCAACATCCAGCCTTTCCTTGAACACCCCCAGGGTCGGTGATTCCACCACCTCTCTGGGCAGTCCATTCCAGTGCCTGACCACCCTTTCTGAAAAGCAATACTTCCTCATGTCCAGCCTGAATCTCCCCTGCCGTAGCTTGAAGCCATTCCCCCTGGTCCTATCACTAATGACACGAGAGAAGAGGCCGACCCCCAGTTCACTACAACCTCCCTTCAGGAAGTTATAGAGAGCAATAAGGTCTCCCCTGAGCCTCCTCTTCTCCAGGCTGAACATTCCCAGCTCCTTCAGCCTCTCCTCATATGGCCTGTGTTCCAGACCCCTCACCAGCTTTGTTGCCCTTCTTTGAACACGTTCCAGGGCCTCAATATCTTTCTTGCAGTGAGGGGCCCAAAACTGGACACAGTACTCGAGGTGCGGCCTCACTAGTGCTGAATTGTTCACCATGAACCATGATAAAGCAGATAACAATCTGGTACGCTCTGTGGTACACAGACAGTATCCCTCTCTAGGTAAGCTTCATCTTTTTCCTGTGGCAGCTGTGCCCTCTCAATTATGCCAAGCTAAATATTTTATATTACAGTATTTAATTACAGATATGAAACATTCTGTTTCTTCTGGTATCTTCAAATAACCTTGCAGAAACTGTTTTTAATATTTGTTTGGGGTTTTTTTTTGTTTTGTTTTTGTTTGCTTTTTGTTTTTATAGGCAGGAAAATGAACCATAAGATGGTGAAGCAACTTGTGTGACATCACCCACTAGGTCAGGTAGCATGAAAACATGTTTTCATGGCTGATGGCAGTCTTATAATTGATAGATAGGTGCAGGGTAGCAAGTGCTTTTATAATCCTGGGAAGTTGTTGCTTAGAGAAGTGAGGTCTCAAAACTTGTCTGTCAAATGAATTCTAGATGAAACTGTAGACCTTTTGTGTAACCTACAGAATTCAAAACTGACTCTTCAGTTGTTAGCTATTTATTTTTTTTTTTTTGTGACACTGTTTGGCTTGTACTCCCTTCTGCGTTTCAAGTTTCTGGCTTCCAGCTAATTGGGAAACCAATAAGTTGGCTGCCTGCTTCCTAGGTAAGCAGGCAGCAATCAAATAGGTAAATGAGGCTCATGATTCTTGATGAGGAACTTTCCAGTGCCTTAATGGGCTTTCTTCATGTGTTTCATCCAACAGGATGGGTGACAGCAACTCCCCTTCTCAGAACTCTTTGCTCCATGTATCAGCCCTTGCTTTCTTGGGGTGTGTTCAGTTTGGCCCACCCAAGGCTTCCTGTGAGTGGGCAGTTTGTACTCATGGGCAGAGAGGGCAAATGTCATCATGACATGCCAAAATGACATTTTAGCCCAAGAAAGAATCGGCTTTAGTGATCAGAGAAGAACAGTTTTAATTCCAGAAACAAGGTAGATGGTCTTCAGGATGGCCAACGTGTTTGCTCCAGTAAGGCTCTCAGTTCTGAAGAGCTTAGGTTTAGAAGTCCTCTTCAATTTTTAATAGTGATTATTTGTTTCTAATGACATCATTGTGCTCCATCAGTCAAAGCATACATTAATGTAATACCTGTAATTATCATACAATCATCTTGTTTTATACAAGAGAGAACAAAAGACCTATTTGCCTACGCATGTGGATGTTACGAAATAAAAGGCAGCATTCAGCAAATACAACATCAAAAGCAGCTTGTTGTATAAATAGGTTACATGTTGTGACTGACACGAAGGTCTACTGAGACAGCTCATGAGCCTCAGCTTATTCATGGTTTCCTTCAGTCATCAGCTAATGATATCTTGCTCAAATACCTATGTGCTCAGTGTATCTATATTCAGGCTGGATATTAGGTGAAACTTCTTTTCTGAAAGAGTGGTCAGGCACTGGAATGGGCTGCCCAGGGAGCTGGCTAAGTCATCACCTCTGGAGGTGTTCGGGAAATGTGTAGATGTGCTTAGAAGCATGGCTTAGTGGGCAATATTGGTGATAGGCTGACAGTTGGACTAGGTGATCTTAGGGATCTTTTCCAACCTCAGTGATTCTGTGATTTGAGCACAATTTTTGCTCAGCAGAATACGAATGTAAAAACCTGAAATGGCAGTGGGAAGCTACAGGTCAGTGCTGGGAGCAAATGACACTCTCCCACGCCGTGTGTCTAATTCCCCAAGAAGTATTAATGAAAAGCTCTTCCTGAATAACGTTGCATAAGTATGAAGCACTCTTTAGTACTTAGACCAGGTTACAACAAATACATGGATTTGCTGACTTCTCCATCAGTAGCAAGGTTAGTGTAATTTTGGTTTACCTTCTCAATACACCAGAGAAGGAAGGGAAATAGTGTGGCTAAAAGTGAAATACAAGTAGATGGGGAATCTATTTGTAATAGTGAATGATTTGCCTTTCCATGAAACTTCTTTTAATTGTAAATAAAACTGGTAAGCCATTCTTAGATTTGAATATAAGAAACTGTTTGTGCTTCTTCAGTGGCTGTTTCTGATTTAAAAGAGATTGGAGTATATGTGGAATGGGAACTTGTCATATTTCAGTCACTTACTTTCATTATATTGAGTTATATTCAGAAAGAGCAAAATTGTATTACTCCCTGCTTCCTGAAATCTGGGCATGACATCACAGGACTTTTGCCCTCATATCAGGTTTTGTCAGGTTCTGGCACTTCCTCAGTCACTGGAGCAATCAGGATTCTCTTATGTGCATGATGCTCTTCAAGGCAGCAACTTCAAAGCTCGGAACCATACTGAAGCTGGCAGACTTTCTGCTTGCATACAGAAAGAGACGCATTCATTCTTTTGGTAGTGTTTGCAGCACTTTGTTCCTTTGCTAGATCATATTTAGAAAACAAGTAAAAAACTTAAATATTTGTACTGTTACTCTGCAACAGCTGTGAAGGTGCTTTGTGTATAATATGTTTCAGAGAACTAGATTTACTGTGTTATGAATAATGTCTGTATGGTTTAAGAAGTGCTAGTGTGTGATGGGAACTTGTTTTTGAACTTTTTCTGTAGCACACTGTAGTGTTTGAGGAATGAAAAACATATTTAACAGGCAGCTTCAAAAGGAAGATTCCACACGTGTTCCAAGTCTTCTAGTAATCTCATTTGTGTGTAGGATATTGTAACCAGTTTTGTTACACTGGTACAGCCATCTAGATGCCTCCAATGGCACTTGCTAGTTTAAGCAGTGAATGAACTTGCAGGTTTTTGTGTTTCAGGAACAGCACTTGAACAGTCATTGAGGCACTTCAGGTCATTGTCCACTCCTGCAGATGGTGCAGCTGTTCAGGGAACTTGGTTGCAAGTTGTCTCAATCTCTTTGCGTTTTTTTCCCAATGGCATACAGTCTGTGCCCAAGTTTGAGGATTTTATTGTTGCTCCTGGCCGTGCCCTTCCTACGGGAAGCCAAGTGTAGGATGTGGGCTATGAAGTGTTTTTTCCAGTTGCACAACTCGTGCTGGCTGCACCTTTATTTATCGTGGCGATGACCTCACAACAGAAGCACATGTCCCCTTCCCAGGAGGTGTGATCGCTGCGGTCTTCCAGCAGCCCCACGCTTTGTGTGCACAGAGCAGTGCGTGCACCTGCTCTGCCCTGAGTGGCCAAGAGCACTGACTCCCTGTTGGTATCGGCATCAGTGCTTGAAACAGCAGATTGCATCTGAGTTCGTGGGGTTGTTGCAACCTACCTGCAGTGCAGAGCAGGGCTGTTCGCATCTCTAGACTTCCTGGGGAGAGTTCTGGTATTTTTGTACTTCCTTCTTTTGCGGGATTCTGTCCTTAGATATGGTGTATGACCACAGCCTGCACTCCTGTAAGGCTGACTGCCAGTTCAGGGGAACTTCATAATTCTGGTGCTTAGAATTATTCTCAAGTTCAGCATAAAAATGCTTCTCGTTTCCTTGAATGAGGGGAAGGGGAATTATTTCAGCTTTTCATGCAGTAATAGGAGTATATTCCTGTATGTATTTTTTTTTTTTTTATTTTTATTTAACCTACAACTAAGGTTTTTAATGCAAATAAAAATGTGACCAATAAATTCTGTGTTAACTCTGGACTTGTACAGATAACACTTGTTAACCTCTTAAGCAAAAGCCATATTTATTAGAGGGCAGGTAGAGACTAGAAATGGGCATTTTAGCTCCCTGATGTGGCTGTGCTATGAAACTTAAGAATTAAAGCATTCAGGGAACTTGCATTTCCCTTCTCTTGGTGTTACCTGGAGAGATTTCCAGAGCTTGGCTCCACTCCCCTTTGTCACACTATCCCCAGACACACCCCAGTTTCTCCTTCTATCTTCCAGAACCAGTTTGTCAGGGCTAGAAAGGCTCATCTCCCCTGCACCAAATAGAACCTTTTTCTTTTGCTGAGAGCCTCGCTTTGGGGGATATCTGTGCACAAGGTGTTGTACTGGATCCTGGTTTAAAAATGAGCCTGAACCTCTTGCATCTGACTAAACCAAGAGCTTTTTAGTCTTCAGACACTGTGTTACAGTGGCATTCCTCAGCGTGAGGTATCTCAAAACACTAATTTTGCACGTTCATTGACGTGTGAAACTGTGGGGAGAGAGGGAACAGAAAAGGAGGAATGCTGAGAATGCAGTGGTACAAACTGGCCAATGTCACCAGCTGTTGATGGAGTTAAATCTTAATTATGTGTTGAGGGGAACTGTGGGGCTGGAAGAACAATTGTGATGAAAACACCTCTCCCAAAACTGTGATCTGTCTGCCTCAGAGCTACTGGTGGTGGGAGAAGGGGAAAAATGGCATTTCTTCCTTAGCTGAAGACTACTCCTTCTGACTGCTGTTCAGCAGCAACAACAGAAAAACCCCAAACCTCCTGACTACAGGGGGAAAAAAGCCTGGAACAAAGAACCAGCTCTAAAAGCTAACTTTCCACAGGAAGAAGCATAGGCTGTCTGAAGCTGTAAGAATGAATGATGAATTACAAAAGCATAGCTTATGCTGTGGTTCTCAGAGAGGAGCCTGTGCTTCCACTTGGGGAAAAAAAAAAAAAAAGTGCTAAACTTGCAAAAAGTTCACTTTGGACATAAACTGAAATGTTTAAAGATAGTTCAACTTGATTTTTTTTTTTTCTTTGGTTTTGGGATGCTTGTTTCTCTTTCTTTATCAGTGCTGAACTTACAGAAGCAGATCTGTCAGAGTGCTGAGATAGCTCAGAGTGAGGTCAGTGTAAAAGGGCTGAAAATGCAGATAAAGGGGAGGGAGCCAGGCTCCCAGGAAGGGCTTTGTGACAGCAGGGGGAGTGGGACACTGAATATTGTGATTATTTGTGACTTAGCATGACTTCAAGAGACTGAAGAGACTGTCCCCAGGTGCAGCAGCTCCTCCATACCCTTCTCTTGCTAGGGCAGAGTACATGTTGCTGGCCCACCCAGCCGCTCTACCTCTTCTCCCAGAACTGACCCTTCTGCAGGGCGCCTGACAATGCACACTGCGAGTGCAACTTCTTTTTATAGCCGTGGGAGCTGTGCCTAAAGGTGGGCTGCAGCTCTCTGGTTACACCCCAGCCCGCTCCCACCACTACGGAGCCTGTGCTGAGCAGCTGGTGGGAGCGTGTGCAGAATGCATTGAGTCAGCAGCAGGCAGCAAGGTGCTTCTTCCGCCTGTGGAATCATCAGTTTTCATCACTGCAAGGCAGCTTGCGTGGCTCTGTGCTCGGTGGACATGTAGCCCCGACATGGCTCTGTGCTCGGTGGACATGTAGCCCCGACATGGCCCTGTGTTGTTACTTGCTGAGTGTCTCTCAAACTTACTTTCTGGCATAGCCACGTGTCCCTGCAGATGCAGAGAGCGTGCTGGCAGCACAGCGTGTTCAGGGCTGCGTTGGGGGCATCACTGATGAGGTAGAACTGGCAGATAATTGTCAGTCCTTGGTGTCCTGAGGCACCAGAGCAGTCTGCGTTCAGCAGTCGTGAGCTGCTTCCTGGGGGAGTGAATTGAAAATGACTCATCTGGCCATGGTGGCTCCTGGTGCAGAGCTGGGCATGAGATCATCCTTGTGCTGTAACTGGAAAAGCCAGCCGCATTCCTGCGCTGCGAACTTTCTAGGCCTCTCCTTCAGAATTCTTTTTTTTGCTTGTAGGGGATTTCTAATCGGCAAAAGCAAGAGCTTCTGACTTTAAACTTCTTCCTTTCTGTACTTATCTTTATTTTATAAATGTACCTGAATAATAGCATTCATTCTCTACAGTTTTCTCAGAAACTGGTTCTAAAGAGATACTGTAGAAGAGGGGGGAATATTCAATCTTACTGGTAAAATAGTTAATTGTTACTATACAGATTCATTAAATATGCAGAAGCTACATAAACTAAATATTTTTGCTGCTAAAACACCCCTTTAAAAATAAAGGGTTAGTTTAAAAAACCTAAAAATAGGGTTTCTAGCGCTTGTACCATATGTCCCCTTATTAAATTCTCCTCTTACTGAATAATGACATTACCCTCTGAATGACAGAGGTGCTTGTTACATGATCCGACTTAGAGATACATCTGGAACTTGGCCCTAGCTGGGCCTCAAAATAGAATGACCGATGCAGGAAGAACTTAATAGAGGACTTGTGAGGGATCTTGGTACAAAGCACTGTCCCCCTTGCCAGAGCTTTGACATTGTCCAGTGAGTGCACTTGGGCAGCACAGGAATTAATATTATCTAACCTTCCAGCATTTTCCCCTTCATTATGCTGTCCTGTTGGTATCTACTGAAGTGGATCCTCTCTTGGCTGTGAGTGTCTTCAGAACGAAGCAGCAGTAACTCTAGATAGGCAGTAGGAAGCACAATACCAACAAATACTGCTGTTCTGATGAGATAAATCCTGTAAGTTTCTTTTCTGCTGTTATCCATAACACTAGGTGGATTTGAAGGGGAGCTAAGGAAACATCTGTGGTCCCTCAAGCTCTCATTTAATTAGCGTGGTACCACCTGAGGCAGCTGAACTCTTGGCTGTCTGCAAATAGTGAGTGCTACAGAAAAACCCTGTTGTAATGTGGTGTTTTAGTGCCTCAGCTAGTATTCATCAGCACTGGGGATGAAAGGCTCATAGCTAATTGGTGTTCAGCTTCCTTTCTCCTGCCTGCTGACCTGGCACAGACCTGAGGAGCTGAGCTTCTCATGCCTGGCTGATGCTGCTTTTAGACAGACCTTTATGGCAGCTTTCTTATGTGGTATGTTGAGCTGAGCTACCAGCAAATGCTATGTGATGTTTTTAATTTCTAGGATGCCCAGTCATCAGCAAATGGCCCATCTCAAGATAGTCCCAGGCAGCTGCCGGCACGGGAAGGAAACGTGGTGTACCCCAAGCTCCGGGCCGGCTACATCCCTATCCCAGTCATCCACGAGGGCATCGACAGCAGGCAGCACCCATACTTTGCTGCTGCGCAGCCCGGCGTGCAGCGATACAAAGCAGAAGCCGTGCCCACCGCAGCGCAAGCACAGCCACCTCTGAGGGGGGCCTATGCCAGCCCTGAGTCCCCTCATAGGGGACCAACTGAGGCTTCCCAGGCAGATAAACAATGTGGACAGACAACAGCAGCTGCAGCAGCACCGGCTCCAGCGACACACGGACCTGAGGTAACTCGTCAGTACTGCTGGGGTGTGTTTGCCTTGGTCTTTGCGGCCATGTATGACCTGAATGTCACACGAGTACTTTATCCTTTGGAAAGCCAAACCTGCCACAGGATTACATTTTCCCAATACTTCTAGAGTGTTGAAATACAAAAGTGCTCAGTTACTTCAGCAGAAATATTTGACGTTTTTCTGGCGTTGCCCGCTTTTGTTATCAAGCGGTTTCTGCAGAAACAAACGTGTGAAAATATTCTCTGTAAATGAGCCTGTGAGTGGTGCAGGTGCTCCTGCATCAGGTGAGGGTTGTTGTAGGGCTTAAAGTGGTTACCCTGCAAGCTGGGAACGCAGGCAAGTCTTCTGGATTCTGTACTGTGGGAAACAAAGGTGAGCAAGGGGAGAAACACAGAAATACAAGTGGCCAATTAGCTGACAGCTTGAGCCGCTTCAGAAATGGGGCTATGCTGCTTTCCAGTTTAATACTCTGGTTTTGTTAAGTGTATAGACTTGCATACACAGCTCTAAAAGTGAATTGTGAAATATTTTTGTCTTTCAGTTGTATGTTAAAATACATCAACTGCTTTAAAAAGAGTCACCCTCCTCGCTTTGCTTTTCAGAAGACAGGATTTTGGATTGTCTGTTATCTCTTCATAATTAGCAGGAGTGGTACCTCGTAATACACCGAAGCACTAATCTCATTTCTATTCCAAGTAAAATAAGCAGGAAATTGAGCCTCTATCAGTCTGAAAATACATCACGAAGTTTTCATGTCAGCAGTGGCAGATATTTCTCTAAACCCTGTTTCTGTGCCTGAAGAACACAACTAAAATTCTGTTTGCAGTTTTCCTGGTGGTCTCAGCTGTTGCTGCTTTATCCGTGCAGCACAAGGATGGGAGGCTTAGTTCTTCCTTCTCTCATCTTAATACAGTTGGGAATATACCTTTGTATTACATGCAGAATTGCTTCAGAAGAGTCTTCTACATCTCATGTGCTCTGAGATAACTACTGAGGGCTGGAGAAGTTGCTGTCACAAACTTAGGTGGCATGGGCACTAACTGACCAGGGCACTGACACAGTAGTGCTGGTAATATGTACAATAAGAAAACGCATTTATTTATAGCTTTATGGGCAGCAGAGGTGAGCAGTTCACTAGCACAAAAGACATCTTGTTCCCTATCCTCTCCCACCTTGCCTGCCTACTTATTGCTTCCAGCTCCACTGTCCTGCTCTCCCATCTGTGCTAACTCCAGTCTTACCTGGCTTTTCACTGAGCTATGGAATAAACCTGTCAGGAAATAATTTTTTTCTCTCCTTCATGAGTTAAAGAATAGAGAATAGTCCATCAGCTTCTGGAGTTGGTGCAGAGTAGGTGAGCTGATGGACTAGCACAGCAGGAGGAGGGAGTGAGCTGTGAGCAAATAAAATGCCTCCACCAGGAGCTGGATCGTGCAGCTTCCCCAACGCTTGCTTCTGCTAACAGCAAATCTACTCTAGTGCAGCTATCACTCCTGGTGCCAACAGGACTGATGTGCTGGAAAGCCTCATGGGGGAGTGAGGGGTGAGGGGGCATTAGCCACATGTAGCAGGCTTTGGCAGTGCACTAAATTACATGCTTAAAAAAGTGAATTTGTTAGCGTGAGAGAGATCAGAAGTCTGAGCTTTGTGTGCCTCTGAGTGGTTTGTTTTTTGCCTGCAGAACATAATTTGTTTGCTTAACTTTAGTTTGCCTCACATTTAACAGGTTTAGACAGGAGTAGCCATGTAGAAACAGCAAACGTTCTGACTGAGCATCCACTCCCTGCTTACTTGAGGGCTGGGAATGCTGTAGCTCAGGTTACTACTTGTGAGAGAGCACCATCATAACAACTCTGTGGTCTGTCTAGTAAGGCAAAAAAAAAGAAACCAACCACAAAACAAAAAACCTCAACACAAACCCAAACCAAGGAAGTAGATCTTTTGCACGTGGGAACACAAGTTCAGTTTCCATTTCTCTTTAAAAATGAAAAGTGCTATGAGCTGAAACGGATTAATTTAATAATGGATTTTGTTTTCATGGCAGCCTCAATCTCCTGGAGCTTCTGATTCTCCAACGGTTTCCCCTCAGTCGTCTGGCAGATCCAATTCAGGAAGCCACCAGCTTCCTCGTGGCTATATTTCAATTCCTGTGATCCATGAAAATATCCAAAGGCAACCACCACAAGGCTACCATCAGGCCCAGAAGACACACTACCCTGCCCAGCAGAGTGAATACCAAGCCCACCAACCAGTATTTCCCAGAATTCAACCAGATGACAGGGAGCCTAAGACAACACGAGCACAGTCTCCATTCAGAGCCTCTCAGAGAGGTGCATCAAGCCGTGAAAGTTCACCTGCCAGAGTTATCACCCAGCAGGTACAGCCCTCAACTCCCATCACAGTGCAGACAGTTGTAGACAGACCTCAGGTATGTACAGTGGGGAGGGTTATTACCTTCCACTTATCTGTGCTAGCCATGCTGGGCTAGAGCTGAAACAGTGGCTCATACCCACAGGTACATGAAAGCACATAAAGCATTTCTTAAACTTGCTGAGATCCTGAAATAAGCTTGCATCAAGCCATCTTTCCACCTATCAGGATTCTGAAGTCTTTGAATTGCTGAAATACATTAAGCAAATCACTTCTGTACATGATTTGATTTTCTTCTCCTCAGAGTACAATTTTGTGTAATTACTCTGAGGTCAGTGATATTGCATTATATGGTACTGAGAAGCCAATCAAGTCCATGGGATTTGTGGCATCTGTAAATATACCCTGTTGAAGTCTCAGAACCACTCAGGAGAGCATCAAATACACAGAGTAATTTTAGCTATGGAGAAAAAGTCAGCAAGTTTAATCCTAGCTTCTTATTCCTTCTACATGTTCATAGCTGAGTATTCTGGAACAATTTTCTAACTTCAGAATAGGAAAGTTCTACCTGCTTAATGATTTTCTAAGTAATTGAGGACTAGACTTATACTTGACTGACGTGTGTATGTTATACTGGCATTTCAAATAACTCTTCATCCATATATATAATGAACTAATGCTTTTCACAGTAAGTATGACTCCTGCTTCCTCTTCCCTACTTCTACCACTAAGTGCCAATTTCTAGCATTCCATATTGCAGGTAATAATACTTGGTGTTCCCAGTTCAGAGATTTAAAAGCTCGTTTAGATTTTTTAAATGCCAATTGCTTTGTTGAAACTGATCCTACAAGGTTCCTGCAGGCTCGTCAACTGAAAATACTTTATAACCTGAGGGGGGGGGGGGAAAAAATCAGGAAAAAAGACTGAAACTACACCCTTTGTCTTCCAGCAATATGCTATTAGTAAATAGACCCCATAGCCACAGGGAGGACTCAATCTTGATTCAAATTGTAAAGAAACTTTTGAGAAATGTAAGTTGGAAATCTACCTCTTTGGGAATAATACTTGATGCTGATTGCTGCCCTTTCTAGCGTGTATTTTTTTCATGTTAAACAAAAAAAATTCTTAAACTACAGTTAGAAGTCCTTTGAGTTAAGAATTAACATTATTCAGGTGGTCTTTCCTAGTATGGAAGGGGTGACATAAAAACGACCCTGGATTCCTTCTGTTCAGGAATTCCACACTGAGAATGACAGGAGCAGAATTAGTTGAGTATTCTTGAAAACCAGGTGTTGGGACAAAACAATAAAGATTGCATCATTAATTACGTATAGCTTATAATGTTAGCTTATCTTTAAAGGGTGAGAATTTGAGCTCCCTAAACAAATCTAATATTTAATGGGTAAAACAGTGTCAGTGCAGGCCAATATATATAGCTTGAATATAAATATGGGTATGTTACTTTATCTAAATCCATGAGAGCTGAGTCTACCACCTTTCCAAAAATCATGCACAAACACAGTGGGTAAGTCAAGGAGGTGGCAAAACAAAGAAGGCACAGATCTCACAAATTCCATTTGTGGCATAAGATTTCAACACTTCTATCAGTTTTGAGAAGTTTCTGACTTGATGCCTGTTATATCTGTAGCAATCATACTGATTGTCTCCAGTAACTATGGCATAATAAGATTGACACAGTAACCTTTGCATATAAAACTGAGAAGATGGAATCACTAAAAATAAGCACTAACAAAATTAATATCTTTAAAGTAGGGAAATGAAAGGAGAATAGCCCCAGATGAGCTTAAAACCCACCAAAGTACTGCTAGCTTTTCAAGAAATACTGACACACTAAGAATGAGGTGTTGAAAATACTGAAGACAGCTGCTGAAATCTTATTTCAGTCAGGCTAGAGCTTTGCTGTAAGGTCCTATCTTATAAAACTGCTTGTAGGGCTGATTTTAGTAGGCATGAGCAGAGTTTAGTGGGTTGTAGTTTGGTATCTGAGAATTGATTGGTGTTGGTACTCGCTGCAATAGTTCAAATGCAGTACCTATGGTCTCTTGAGCACAGAGCTTTTTGTGATTTGGAAACCTCAAGTTCAACACAGGAAAGAGTATGTAACAAAAATTCATAGCTAATTGAAGATAACAAGAGCAGTGTGAAACAAGTCCCCTGTTGGGTTTGAAGGCTGTGTAGCTCTGCTTAAGTCCTCGTGATGTGGATGGTGCTTTAGGGAGCAAAAGGGGAGGCTCACAGCTTGCTTACATCTGCCACAGCTGAAAGTTGGATGGGCGAAACTAGAGAAGGTAACAGTAAAAGGAAAATGGGGAAACTATTCAATCTCTGTTCCAAATGCTCTCATTCCTGTTTTTAGCTCTCTCGCTCCTCTTGCTCTTACTGGACCACTCTAAGACATAAGGCAATGGGGAAAAGGAGCTTGGAAGTACTCTTGCCAAATGCCTGGCAACAGCTTCTAATGTACTTCCTATATTTTAAGCATTAAGTCCTTGATTTTCAAGAGCATCCAGTGGCTTTTATGGGTACTTCAATTTGAGATAGCTTGAATGGCCTAGATTTCAGAAGAAAAGAAACTGACACCTCCTGAAAATTGGGGTGTTTTCTAGATTTCAATTGAAGTACCTGCAGTTCGGAACCTTTCCTAAAAAACGTTGGAACTAAGCTTTTGATTTCTGTGATTGTTATTACCTGTTTTTAAAAAGAAATAAGGAGCATTGTTGACTGTGTTTCAACACAAACTTGTCTTCTTCACCAGGTTTCTCAGCAACAAGTCCCGCCTCCAGAGCCACCAAGACCATCTCCACCACCTGAAATCAAAACTGAAACCAAGACAATCCCACCACCACCTGAAACTGAGGTGCCTGCGACATATATTCCAATTTCGGTCACCTACCGAGAACCAGATTCTAAACTACCACCTCAGAAGCCTCCAGCCATGGCAGAGAAAGCTGATAAAAAGGTTCCCTGTTCAGCTAAGGCTGTTCCTCCGCAGGAAAGGCCTGCTTCTGAAGAAACTGTGACATCGAAGACGATGGAAACAGCAGAACCTCAGAAGCATCCAGGTGTTTTGAAAGTGGAGGCAATTCTGGAGAATGTACAAATGCTTGAGCAGGCAGTCGACTCCTTTGAAGGCAAGAAAACTGACAAAAAGTACTTGATGATTGAAGAGTATTTGACCAAAGAATTGCTAGCCCTAGACTCGGTGGACCCCGAGGGTCGTGCGGATGTGCGTCAGGCCAGGAGAGATGGTGTAAGGAAGGTCCAGAATATTTTGGAAAGACTTGAACAGAAAGCAGAAGATGTCCCAGAACCAGTTCAAGTTGATGGACTTCAGCCAACCTTGGCAGAGCCTAAGTCGCCACAGGAAATCATGGAGATTGAACCTGTGGTAGTCAAGAGCAAGGGAGATACCAGTAATAAAGATGCTAAAGAGGAAACTAAAATGGAAAGACATCAGCCTGAAACTAAGGAGGAAGTGTTTACCAATCTGACCACCACAACAAACACATCTAACAATCCAACCGAGCCATAACTATGTGCTGAAATTAAAATCTCTCAGACTTCGTAACTTAAAGTGTGTTTAAGTGAATTTTAAGTTGCATGCATTTCCAGAGCTCTTTTCAACTGGTTTTTAATCAACATAGCAGCTTGGGACGCAGTAAACACTTGTGGGGAAGGAGGGAGTTAGAAAGAAAGTAATGCATTTATCCTTTATTCTTACACTATGTAAAAACATGTTCTCAAAAACAAACTCTGTACATTAATCTCTTTTAGATCTGCTGAGTGGAGGAAAAAAAAAATAAAAAGAAAAGGAGCAACTTTTGGGTTAATGTTGATGTGTGTTGTTTAGGATGTATTCTTCTGCAGGTGATTTTTGTACAATCAAAGGCCTGCATTGTTGGAATACTGGTCTTTAAGTGTAGCCACTCATGTAACAGCAATGTTTTATTTTTGATGTTCACAGTTGGGCACTTTAAGCAATGGTGGATAGAAAGTGTGTAAGAAACTGTAGGGATATTTATATGTGTGCAGGACTTCAATGCTATATTTTAAGAGGGAAATAAAATAATACAGAAGCCTAATTTAGTCTTGTGATTTTATGAGCTGGAAATGTAAGAGCTGCCATCGGTTTCAAATGCACTCTTCTAAGCAGACAGATTTCTGTTTGTGCACCATTATAGCTGAAGTCTGAGAGCTGCTTTCTCATGAAATGTGCTTTTCTCCATTCAATTGCTTCCTTTAAAATTTCTCTGTTCTACTGGCTATGTGGATTGAGTAAAGAATTTGACTTTTTAAAAATCTCCTGTTCTCCCTCTTTCCTGGGAGTTAAAAGTCAAAAGTAATTTGCTGGTGACTTACAGTAACTTACTTCAGAGTATTTTAACTTGTTCTGTAAAGCTGTTAGCCTTTTTCTAGCACTACTAGATTTCCAGCCAAACACACTTTGTTTAGTGGAACACGTGGTATTCATTTCCAGATAAAGACATTTTGTATTCATAGCATGATTGAGAGGCAGTCCTCTCACTTCATAAGAGTTGAAGCAGTACTTGGTGGTTGGTTTAACTGATTAGCAGCAGTTAATCAAGGAACATAAAACGTACTTCAGGTTTCATGCATGAAAAACGGAAGCAGAATGATTGCAAGTGAGGGAGGAGCCTGAACCTAACTCCAGAAGTTATCTTTGGCTTTCTTTTGTAAAATGAATAAATCCCTTTTTACATGATAGCTTATGTTAACAGCATATGAAGAAAACTTCTATATAGATGCTTAAAGCAATGATAGACTGAATCATGGAGTTCAATTGGAAATTAGTATTGAACCCATCTGAACACCTGGCTTTAAGGGATAGGTCAGGACAGCTCATCTACAATTGCTGCTTTTTATTTTAACAGAACAATAAGTGTTCTTGGATAACAAATGGACTATGAGATGCCTGCTTATTTGTAGGTAGGGCACTGATGCTTCTTTTAGTTTCATTTTGATAGTCAACACCATGTAAAAATACACAATGTCTTGTAACCATTTGGCTGCTCTAACTTTTGGAGCAGTGTTGCAGGCATTCCAGCAGAAGAGGTGTGAAAGTTCATCCGCCTGCATAATTCTTGTATGAACTCACTTCAGTGACACATTCCTCCTGCAGGATTACATTTCAGCTGAGGACACATGTCTCTGACATCATACAACAAAAATACCTAAATTGAAGAAAATCGGCTATGGTTCTTACACTCAAGATACAAGCAAAGTCTGTGAGAGGCAAAAGTCTGGCTTTCCTTAGCTCAATGAAGTAATTTAGACCAAAACCACCTCATTAGATGAGGTGGGAATGTGGAAATTTAGATTGCAGTCATAAAAACATGCTATTTACAGGAAGTTGAACAGGTGCTGTCCTTTTTAAACACATTATCTGCTGCTAATGGAGCCTGATTCATGTTATACTATTCATGTTGGTCAGAGTAGGTGGAGTCAAATTAAATTAAAGCTTTTTTTGAGAAGCAAAGCTAGAGCTACTTTCTGCTGGCAGTTCTTTATAAAAGACGATTCTTAAAGTCAACAATACTACTGCAGAATTAGGTACCATTCGAAATGAAGAAAGGTTTCATGATCTGTCCTAATAAGGGAAAGTACATCTGGCTGCCCTGGAGCCGCCTAGTTGGAAGACTGTTGCTCTGAGTCATAGCCTTTCTTTGTTTCCTCTGTTGCTCAAGAGTAAACTACAGGCAGTCCAGCATGTCTGACTTGACACATCAGTGTGCACATTTTGCATACGGGCTGAGATGAGGGAATAGAGAGGAAATGGGTAAAGTGAAGACTCCCACCTGGTCCCTGTAAGTTTCTGACCTGCTCTTTGTCTTTGCAGAGCTTGCTTGCATCCTTGCATTGGTGCCGATGATGTGGTTAGCTAGCAGAGAGGAAAAGAATCCTTTGTAAATTTGCATTTCTGCACTGGGGTACTACCTGGTTTATGGGTTGCCCTGAGTGACTAGGTGTGGAAACTTGGCTTCGAAACCTAGGCAGAGAGCAATTAAGGTTTTAATGCTAATGACTGAATTACATTGCATGACACTGCATTACAAGTGTGGCAAAAAAGTGTGCTGTGAAACATGGTTTTCAAATGCACATACTGCATTTGTGATAGCCATTTCAGAAATGAAAATAACCCAAAGATTTTTAATGCCAAAAAATGAAGCTGCCTATTACTCATTTTGAGTCAATGTCAATCATCTAATTTATTCAGTATGCAAATAATCCAGTAGCCAGTGAAAGACACTGCTTCAGCTCATTTAAAAGTAGCGAGAAGGGTATGAGAAACCTGTACTCAGAATCACAGTAAAAGCTTAGGCTATTTTCTGATTGCATTATCTTATCCAGTGATATTTCAAATGCCAGTAGTGGTCTGTTCTCTATATTTAAACTGTCACAGCAGAAGGCATTGTGTTTCCTATAAAAATAGCATTTTGACTATTTACACCTGGCCAAATCATAGCATACCCTGAGGAAGAAGCCCTCAAGAGCAGAAGAGTGGCACTCTTTGGTGTCAGATTCCTTTCCTTTGGCGGGAGGTGCAAGTCCCTTATCTGGGATGTGTTTTACTTCCAACTGCAGGTTAGGTCAGCTGTTTGCAGAGAGTTGAGGAAGGAAAAGAGTACAAGCAAAACACTAACCCACGTGGTGGGGAGGCAACAAGCACAGCTTATAGAGGCAGGTCATTCCCCTGTGCTCTAGCAGCAATGTAAACCAGCCTGGAAAGGCTGGCTCAGTATCCTTAGCGAGGATATCGTGTTGGGGTCAGGATGTTCTTTTAAAAATTATAGTTGAAATAATAAAAAGCTTCTGGTAGCTGGAATGTATCTACTGAATAGGACAAAGGTCAGTCAAAGATGTAGCTTCTGTGCTTTTTGGTACTGTTCTTTTGTTTGTTTTTTTTCCAAGTAACAAAATGCAGCTATCTAATGAAACTAAATTTCAAGTTATTGGCTGTAAATATTGAATATTGGATCAATATTTGGGTCTGTTACAAAAGCTAGTTTTGCTAAATAGCAGTTTGGGCCACTTGAGTGAAAAGACTTTCAGAAAAAGCTAATCTGAGCTCAGTCATGCAGGCTGTAGAATACATATAGAAGCACTGTGCTCATTCTTAAAGGTATGATTTCCTCTATTTAACATAAACATTAAATTTAAAATCCAAATGTTTCTTCAGACACATAATACTGTCATTAATGAAGTTTGAATATAATAATTTTAGCATCGATAGAATGATTTTATTGGCACTTCCACCTTTTATGAGAAGCATCTCACAATGGTGTAGGAGATCCAAATGAACTTGCCTGTTTATTTCACTGAAAACAAATAATTTGCTTAAAGATAACTGGGTGGCACTAAGACACATTAGCCTTGCTGCACAAAGTGACCCTTGCATACTGGATGATCTGGATTTCCCAGCTCTGTACAAAACCCACATTCACAGTATTGTGGGTGGCATCAGGCTGCAGTTCCATGCAGCACTGTGCAATGGTCTGTCTGCCCTTTGTAACACTAGATACAAATGCACGCCAGCCAGCGGATTCCAAAGCAGGAGTTATTTTAAGATGGGCAGGAACCTGGTTACAAAGTAGAGGAACATGTACCAACTCTCTGTCAAATATGCTTCCAGAATTTATAAACAGGCAACTTTTTAAAAAAGGGTAGAAATTAGAGGGTATTTCAGTTATTGCCCATTAGAATTTCCACCGCTTCTCTGTTGAGTTGAGAGTCTGCTCAAAAAGGAGGAAGAGGTTCAGCCTTCAGCATCCCTGCAGCAGCCAACCAGAAGTAGAAAATTTCACATTATACATCAGTTTACCAAAAAAAAATTTTTTTTAAAAAGTGCCTTTGCCATGCATTTCATTGAACAGAATGCCAAAGGGCCACGTCTGCAAAAACAGCCTTCGCTTCTCAGAATTAAACATGGAATATGGAGGTCTTTACCAGCAGTCCTTTACATCAGACATCAGTACAAGGACTGTACAGTATCTGCAATGTGTGTTTCACAGCAAACTCAGAAATCACTGTTAGAATTTGCACTAATCGATGACATCATTAAAAGTCTCAGTAAAAAAAAAACCAAAAACCTTCAGATTGAAGAGACACGAAAATAAGTAGTTTCTCCCAAGGAGAAATGGTACTTCTTTTTAGGAGATGAGGTAAGCTGACAAGAAAATGTGATGAACTTTGACATGCTATTACTTGAATTACGCACATTCAGTGCATAGAGGATTTGTCTGCAGCGCTGTTCAGCTGCATTCACAATTTTTAAATCCATTACAAATAAGGAGTGTGTGGGGGTATCTCAGTTTTAAAACAATGGAAGAAATATGCTGAATTTAGCAACAAAGCGGTATGGAACTTTCTGTGATACCTGGCAATGAACAGACTGGGTCTGCAAAATCATCACATGAATTACTTCAGGCTCTGATTTATTGCCTTTCATCATCTGGTGAACTTTGAGTTCTCATCCATTTCTATCAGGAAAGCTCAGCTCCTCTGCAGAGATGAGCAAGGTTTGGAATAATGCTTTCGGTGTATTTCCCATTGGGCTGGCAAGCAGATAATGGATATTTTCTGCAGCCCATATAGATCTGAGGCAAAGAACACAAAGAGACAACAGTGTCTCACGGCTCTCCAAGCACACAGCTTGCAGCTTACGTTTTGTATGTAAGAACACTTCACCCAGCAGGAATTTTTCTATTTTATTTGAATAAAATTGAGATGAAATGAATTGAGTGTTGCAGAGCTGCCAAAAGGATTTGATATTTTTACTTCTGTCTGGATGAGGAGCTACGAGATATGGTTTAGTAGCTTGTGGTAGCAATGGTAATGGGAGGACGGTTAGACTAGATGATCTTGTACGTCCTTTCCAACCTTGTGCTTCTGTGATTCTATGATTCTTCCGAAGGATTGAAGTAGTGGCAGCACATTCCCCTAGTTATGTATTTCAGTAGTTGTTAGTGCTTACTTGCTCCCAGTTTCTTCCCTCAAAGTTGTAATTTCTGATGAGATCTTATACCTCCCCCCCACCCTCTTTGATTGCCTTCCAGCTACCATGAAATCTCTGTTTCTCTTGGCCCACTGTCTTACCAGAGATCACATGTGAAGACTTCTCTTAAAAATTTAGAGCTTGGTCAAAAAAAGTCAGTATTTCAATTCCTAGTTTACATCTACAATTAAAGGTGATCTTGAATCTTGATTCTCAACCATTAAATTCAAACCTTTATTAAAATCACTACATGCCTACACACCAAGCCATCACAAAGACAGAACACACCTGGGAGAAGGACTGTGCAAAGAAAGAGTAAATGGTATTAGTGCAAACCATTAGTGCAAAACATCCTGACAAAGAAGAAATCTGCATCAGAGGGATTTTATCATTCTCAACTGTAGTAAAGTAAATCTGCTACCTGTGAAAAAAAAGTGTGACTGAAATTTCACTGTATGGATAGACTGAACAAAGGATATAAGGTAGAAAGGGTTGTATAATGATAACATAAACAAATACTGGTGCCTAGAAACAGCAGGCATAGACGCATTAAAATATTTAAGGTACCTTAAATATTAACTGCCTAGCAACAAGTCCCTGATTACTTCAAAGACAATACGCACTACTTTGGAAGGCAGAAATCACAGCCATTATTATTATTACTTTTTTTTTCAATAGCAATTAGACACATCATTATTATTACATAACACACAATTGCAGGCACAGTGAATCCCTGCCTTAAATAGTTTGTGCTTGACTACACTAAGAAGCAGTACACGAGTAGGAAATCACAGGATGTGTTTTATAGAGCAGAGAAATCGACTCTTTGCATCACTGGGCTGCAGCTCCTCCCCTGCCTCAGATTTATGTTACAGCCATCCCAACCCACCTAAGTCTACATACTCATTTCTTGATGTTTGCAATTATATTGCAGTTGTGCCATACGCAGGCAAACTATCCCAAGCACATTACATGACACTGACAAAAGAGCCAATTTAGGCTGTGACTCTTAATTCCCTCTGTTGTTTATGTCATTGCAAGTTCCTGTACCTTAGTCTGGTAGTGACCCACAGTGCACTCACTAGGCAGCTCCCTGGTTACAGCTGGCACTGCTAAGTCTTCCCTCACCACTACACGTACCTTACGTGTGAGCCCAAAGGCCAAATTTCCTGCTCAGTCCTTGTGAAACAGCTGAAAGGATTGTGATGGAAAAAGGTTTCCAGTAATACCTAAACAAACTTTCTAATCTTGCATGTGTTCATTACAGCAGTGAGTAAACATGTTGGCAGGATGTTTCCACGCTTTGGTGGCAGGCTCTGGTAGAAGCCTACATTCCTCTGATATTTTTTTTTAAGCTCGTAAAAGGTGTCAGGTTAGGGCAGGTTTGCATGCAATTGAAAGCCTTGGGTTCCTGCAGTTCCAGTTAAAACCAACTTAGAAACATTTAGCATAAAAACAAAACAAAACAAAAAAACCAAAAAACCCAAAACACAACAAAACAGATTTGGGTTCCAAGTGAGGCTTTTAGAATCCTACTTGCACACAACACGTTTCAAGCTCCATATAATGCTGATAGCCGTTTCCAGATGGGATCCAAGCGGAGCCTCATTCACTAGTCGTCCACTGCTGATGTATTCTTTCTTGTAATGTTCCTCTCCCTCTGAGGCAGGAAAGCCAAGGAGCTTTTTGTGCTTAGGATCTTCCTTGTTGTACTTTCTGTCTCAAGGATTGCATAGCCGAAGTTGAAAGTAGTTGGAACTAAAGTGAGTGTGCTCTGTATATGATAGAGGAAGAAAGGCCCAACTTCTGTGCTAGTTCATCTGGTCACTTCAGCACATGATAGGGGTGGGCTATGTGCAGCAGGCACTCTTGGCAAATCCAGGCTCTAAGAAACTTCCAAATTTGAAAGCTGAAGTTACTTGGGCTTGAGTCAAGAAATAAGTTTCCCACCAACCTTAATCCCAGCAAAACGCAGTCAGTGGAAGAAACTTACGATGTGAAGAAACGAGAATTTAACACTCACCGTGCAGCCAAGAGTTACATCAAGAAAACACGCTATTGCGGCACTATTACTAAACGCAGAGTTATCTTCCCCAGGCCAGCTGAACCAGCTGCATTGCTGCACTTGGAAAACACGGACTTCACTCGCTCCAGCCGTAGCTCTACGCGTGACGCCACCAGCAGCGCGACGCCGCTCCGGGAAGCGAGCGGCCGGCGGGGGCCGGCAGGGGGCGACTGTGAGCCGCGGGAGAGCGCGGAACGGAACGGAGCAGAACGGAATCCGGTTTGCTTGAAAGCCTTGCGTGCCTTCTTACGGCATGCAAACATTTTCAGCCCGGTCCTTTCGGAAGCCTTTTACAGCAGGAATGACTGCTTTCCATTCTATCTTCCCTAAGCCGAATCCAAACAGAACAAAACCAAAGGATGAATGGCTGATCCGATTAAGAATCGAAGGAAGCTGTGACCACAGTTGGTGTTGTTAAACGGCATTTGTCTGTGGATGCTTGATTAAAGGTAGGTTAGTAGCATCTATTTTTAAGATTGCTGGCACATTTTGTCTTTGTCATTATAATTAACATAGAGGCTCGAGGCAAATCAAATCAGCCTGCAGAACAGCTGCATGCATAACGCAGCCCAGAAATCTCATATTTCAACCTACTTTGGCTCTTAAAAACCAGTTTAAGAACCATTTGGTTCTTAAAAACCAGTGGTGGTGTGTGCAAGCACAGCTCATTTCAGTGAGCAGTCTATTCCCATACTTATTTATCCGGACTGTGACTTTCTGTCTAATCTAACTCATTTTTCCTGCAATTCTGCTCGTTATTTCTTATCTGGGATAAAAGATGGGATTGTTTAACCTCCAACAAAAGAAAACCCACAGAAACAAAAACAAAAAAATGGCTCAAGGATGACCTTATCAATGTGTTTATGTGACTGGTGGGAGGGAGGAAAGAAGGCTGAGCCACTCTTCTCAGCGCTACCCAGTGACAGGACAAGAGGGCATAAACTGAAATACAAGAAATTCTACATAAAGATAAGAAAAAACGTTTTTGTTGTGAGAGTGGACAAAGACTGACCCAGCTTGTCAAGGCAGGCTGTGGAGTTCCAATTTTGGAGATACTCGGAGCTCCATGGACACGCTCCTGGGCAGCCTGCTGTAGCTGACCCTGCTCTGAGCAGAGGGTTGGACCACCAGGGCCTTTCAGCCTCAGACATTGTATGATTCAGTGACAGAGGACAAAGACAACAGCTATTCTTGTTATCTTTCCAGCATTATCTTTTTATTTCAAAACAGTTTTTCTCTTTCCCATACAACTCCAAAGAACAGCAATTCTTCAAATCATAAATCACATCTTTTAAAGTTTGGATAATACTTTGGCCTATTTTCAGTGAATTCATGTAATTACTGAAACAATAGCATGAAACAACATAGTATTCTCACTTACTAGCAGTAGAGCAAAAGGATTACTGCATACATCTTATGTGTAATGCTCCTGTGTATTCATCTTAGCATAACTGGATTTTTTTTTTCCTTTTTCTTACTGGTTGGTTCATCAGTTTGGGATCTAGGATTACCCCAAAACTCCTGATTAACCAGCTGTTCTTAGCTTGTATTTATAGCCAGAGGCATTTTCTCTTGCCTGCCATTTCATGCTTTCGAGATCATTTCTTCAGCTTGCCACAAGAATATCATAGCTGAATCCTAATACCTATGGGCTTTCATGCCCTCCTAGTCTGATAATTTACTAAACATATTGGCCATTTCATGATTCTGTAAAGATACAGAATAGTACCAAACTTGTGAGTTTAGTACTAGTACTCCTTGATAACAGCCAGCATAAACAACAATAAGGTAAACATCCGTAAGGAGGCTGGTCATGTATTACCTTTCACCTTTCTTTCTCCTCCTCTCCGGTGTCAGCATGGAGGGACACCCTCAAATAGGATGAGAAAGCCACAGGCATTATCAAGCCCCAGCTGCTGAGCTGCCAGAATGTGGTGACACCCATCATGGAACAGGAAAGTACAGAGAGCACTCTCTATAAAATGAATCAGCAGCAAACCCTGAGTGGGACTTTGAATGGTGCCACAGCTGGACAGCAAAACCTGGGATCCTTCAGAGGCCAGGAGCACCTCTGTGGTATTCCTGTGAGGACTGATTGAGCCTTTGACTCATGATCTACTTAAAGCCTGAGTCCAGGTGTTAACAATACGCTGGTTGTTAAGAATTTCATTGGATCTACAGAGGGCATGGGTAACTGGAAAGTGTGCCTAACTGAGAATTCTAGAAATTCTGTGCAACTGTAAGCTATGTTAGGCCCTAGAAATTATAGATTATAAGCTATGTTGATACCTAAATTTATAATAACAAGTGTCTAATTATAACCACAACCCTGTGGCCAGTTCTCATTCCGCCAAGGATGCCTGTCCTCCCCAGTATCGGGTGACAGTCAGCCATTAGGAACCACTCTACAGGAGAAACTTCCCAACTATTTGGGGCTGTGGAGGTGTCCTGACTGGACTGCATTTCCTTGGGTAATTGTGGGAAAAGCACAAGAGGCAAGATCACAGGTCATATTAAGTTGAGATTTACTCTATCTGCCCAGAACTGCTGGACTGTCAGAAGGGGATTGATTCAACATTATTATGTTAACTGTTTCATAACACTTTATTATCTTGCAAGTATCTGAGAGTAGATATTTTGATTGTTTTTCTTCTATTTTTTTTTTCATTTAAGGAATGAGGCAATTTGATCTAAAATTCTCAAAGTCTTCTTTGCCTTTTTTTTTGAAGTCTTAAGGAGGTACAGATTCGGCATTATAGATAAAGTTATAACCTTCCATTGATCTCTGAAATAGTGGTAAATCATGGTAATTTAGAAGCCCAAATACATTCCTTGCTTTATGGAGCCTTGCTCATCCTCTGTTGGTGTTCAAAGGTCAGTACTTACCATTCCAAGGCTGTCATGTCTCCACCCAATCCTACCAGACTGATGACATAATGTAGACTCCTGCAATTACAACACACACTTGTAATTTTTTCCTTCAATAATTGCTCAGAGACAGTGCTATTTCTTCCTACAGTGAGTATGGCAGGCCTATGGTGCCTTTGTAAATGAAAGAATGCCTTGCAATTATTTACATCTCTTTGGGGGGGGGGGGGGGGGGGGGGAGACATGGGTCATTATTTATAAGTAGCCTCTAGGACATAGAATAGTTTTAGGAATGGCTTTGACTTTTCTCAGAAATATCTTCTAATAAAGCTGAGTCATCTGTGTAGCTACGTATCAATCACAGCTCTCTGATTTATTGCATGTAGTCACAAAATTAGAGTGTAAAGCTATCATGGATACACACACACTATATATATGTATATATATATTGCGCAAACATGTACACTGAAACATAACTAAAATGTCAAACAAAGTGAAAAATATATTAGTAATTGCCAGATGTTACATGAGGCTCTGATTTCACCTTGGCTTCTCATTGCCATTTCCCTTCAACAATGCAAAACTCAGCTGATGCAATGGCAATACACGACTTCCCACATTTGTCTAATGTACAGTCTTACATCTTTTTTCCCCCCTCTTATTATTCCCATAAAACACAGAGCTTTCATTTATATGCATATTAGTATGACTGTAATCTCTTCCACATCAACACATTAAAATATTTTACACATATCAGAATAGCCATATATAGCACCAGTGTACATTATAGAAGTATTATCTTTAGTTATGTGTGCAACAGAAAGAGAAGTTTTTTATCCAAGGCTCAGCAAGGATTCAGACTTTCTGATTTTCAGCCCTCTTTTTCAGTCTCATGTCTGTCTTTCCTAGGTTTTACAATGACCTACATATCATTGCACAGGAAGTGCAAAGCCAGCAATAAACACTATCAGCCTCTTTATAGCAATGATCAACTATCCTAGTTATTTAAGTATAGAACATTTAATCTCTCAGGAAAATAAAGTTCTTTTAATCTTCTGGTTTAGCCCTCAGAGAGTCGTAAGAATTGTAATTACCAGTATGGTACTTTACTGTGCAGCAAGTGCTTGAGCACTGCAAATTCCATACATGCCTTTTTATATCCACAAGCCACAGATGAAGGAAAAGTTGATAGCATTTTTGACCTAAATTACCACCTAGCAGCAAGAGATTCTGCTCTCACAGAAAAAGCATTCAGAATCATTCTTAGAACTTCACATATCCCTGTTCCTTTCTTACATACAGATGGGCTTCTCTGCAATATAAATGCAGCTCTACATAGAGGTCAAGGTTCTGTAAACATGGGTTCTAATGGAGAACACTGGGTTTGTGTGATGAGGCAAGTTGAGAGATTTACTGTGGTTTTACATGTCTGCTAGAGTAATTATATTAGCAGTGTTAGAAATAAGCACCTCTGCTGCAGCATAGCTGTGCTAGAAATCTGGTTTAGATAATAGGAAGACTAACAGAAGACCCCTTTTACCTTTCCAGCTCATGTCATTTAGAAAGGTGATGTAATTATGCCAGTGGAAAAGCTCCTTAGGATGGCATCCCACATGTCTCAACACAGGGCTCTACTGCTTTTAACATGGAAGAGCACGTGAACTGTATTGCTTAAAGTTGAAATAAAACCAGGAGTTGCACTTCAGGACTGCCTCTAATGTGTTCTGGTTTCTAAGGAATCTTGTAGCAGAAACATTAAGTCACAGCTTAAAGCAGTGATTGAGCACCTGGTGGAAGGCAGGGCCAACCCAGGGGAGCTCAGGTGCATGCAGTGCTGCTGAGTGACTGGAAGGGCTGGAGCCAGGATCCACCCCTTCCCAGCCCTCATTTAAGGGCTGGCAGTGGAGCTGAGGGGATCTTGCTGGAGATCCCTGTGTACCTGAGGCCTTCTAAAAGGCAAGCAGTTTCTTTCCTTTGTTTATGTATCCCCAGCTGCTGTGTTTGGGCTACTCCTTGTTTGCTGTGGCCTAGGGCTTTGATACCCTGCTATTCTTGCTGTGCTTTCCATCACATCATAGCATTACAGGTCTGTAGGGTAAAGCCAGGTTGATCTCAAATAAAGCTTCTGGAATGTGCATAGTGCAAAAGCTGGTTTCCCAGCACCAGCTGTTTTGTTCTCCAGATCCTCTCCTATTTGTCTATACTGCTTGCTGAAGTAGGTGAGTTTGGCACCAGTGTATCTGTATTATAGACATGATCTGATTTTTTACTTATGAATTGTTTCTTGACAATTCATAAGTAAATGAGTGACACTAAAGTAAATCTACTTCCCTTCAGCATGGGCCTTGTAAGTTTACTGTTACTCTAGTTAGGATCATTTGGAGCCTGGTTTCATGAACAACACTTTAGTAGGCTATTCAGCAGCTGCATTAGTTCCCTGAATTCAGTTCACAGTATGCTGCACAAATGCTTGTGGCTATACAGTGCAGGCATGTACAGGAATAGAAACAGCTGGGAAGGAGGAAATGATTATTTAAGCTGGCTTTAGCACTATTGTTAGTGAATGTCACGAATGTGTCAAAACTTTGAGAAGTTCCTCTGGATTTTTCCTTTTGTTTTGTTTTGTTTTCTTACTAAAAGACATAAGTTCTGTTGGTCCTATAACTTAGCTTTTGTCCTCACTAGGAGCAAAATCTGATCTACTTCTTTAAAAACATGAACTATTCTTGCCTTTAAAAAAGCAACCCCAACTTAAAAGTAAAAATGAAGGTAAGCTCTTCCAAAAGGAGTAAAACTTCTCATTTGCTTTCAGAGTATTTTAAAATTTCATTTATTGAGTATCTCTTAACAAAGTGCCAGTAGACTTCCATCCTATCTTCCATTAAATTCATTTTACCCTTCTTCCAAGACACTGTGTTGAACACTGTTTCACAAATAGAAGCGTGAGCAGGACAGTACTGTCTTTGAAACCCTTCTGCAGAAATTCTGCTTCAAATTCGGATCCCACAGCACCTTAACAAAAGCCCCTATGGTTGTGAGGAAGCATGTTTCAGAAGCACCTATGCTGAAAGCTCCATTTGCCAAAGGATTGGTAAATGTAGGTCTGGACAGGGTGTTGTGCAGACCTCCTTGATGCATCTGGATGATGGGATTAATGCTCAGTCAGCCCTTAATAAATGGAAAGATTATCATAGAGCTGTGCAGTAGAACATAGAATCTATTTAGTGAAGCACTTCTTGTATCTGAAATAGCCTACTCAGTACACTTGTAAAACTAGCAACAAAGTAGTACATCTATGCTATCAGACTAGGAAAAACAAGCAGAATTGGCTGTAGTCAAACTGGATTTTGTTATGGTGGTGGCAAGGAGTGACCTGTCATTTAACTTCAAAAAAGTAATGAATTAAATATGGTTTTGATATATTATAAAAAATAACTTACTGAGGTGGACCAACAACAATATAAGGAGTCCTTTCATGGATGATTATGCTTGCTTGGTAGACCACAGGTAGAATTTGCAATTATAGAATGAAATAAAAGAAAGTAATCATAGGCACAAAAAAAATTCCCCTTCATTTTTTGCACGCAATCTCACTGATTTGATCTTAACAGTAATTGCAAGAGGGAAATCAATATGTTATCTATAAGCCATGTAATACACTGCAGATGTTAATCACATACACACACATAGTTTTGAAAGGAGGATTTTATTGTTTTCCTGTGTGAGTGAGGCTCAGTGGAAATATTCCCACTGGTAAATAAGTCACTTCCATGGGGGAGAAGGAAATGCCAAAATCTTTCTCCCTGTAGAGATAACTACAACTGCCATATGGAAAAGCTATTCCAGTGAAAAGTTAAAAATAAATGCAAACAAAAATTCTTATGCTGAACTTCTTTCCCTGGTTTGGAGGGATTTTCATTTTGTTGCAAAAATTAATATTAGAACAGTAGTTTCGTAATTTTCTGTCATAATAAAGTTTGTTTTTTTTTCCCCTAGAGTATTTATTACTAAGACATGTGTAGGTACTTCTGAAGTGTTCTGGTGTCAATTGTTGGCTGTCACAAACCTCTTTTTATCTGCTGTAAGTTGCCAATCAGAAGTGTCTGCTGTGTTACTGTTGTTCTAAGGCTGTTCCATCTCAAAGCAGAGTAAACCTATCCAAAAAGTACAGAAAAGCCATTTCAAATATATTTCTGAATCAGGAAGTCACCTTCTTCCATCACAGTCCCTTAACCATCTCACATAGCTGGGAGCTGCCATATCAAGTTAGTCAACATGTGATGAAGAATTAGGCAAATTAAAGAATATGATTGCAATATTGCAGAAGTCCTTATCCATGGATGTGATTGAAGATGGTAAGAGCACAGCAGCATGAATTTATTAATCATACTCCTCTACTGAAAGGAATGTGTCAAAGAAACTAGCAAACAAGTTTGTCTTGTCTGCAAATAACTATCTTGCCAGAAAACCAGCAGGTGTAACAGGAGGTCAGCTGGACTGAATGGAGAACACATAACCAGCCCCTAATGCAAAAAGGGAGTGTATGGAAAACATGAATGCAAATGGACTACAGATGCATTCCCTGGGCACAGAAGGATGAAAGTAGGAAGAGCAAAACATTAGATTTAAAAAGTGGCAAAGAGTATAAAGTGAAATAAGAAAGGCTTCTTTAACTATTTTGGCATCAAAAAGATGACTGAAGCAAAAAGTGAACCCACTGCTAAGAGGTTTGCAACTCTATGATGACACAGAAAAGGCTGAGGCCTTTTCTGAGGATCTGCTTTAAGGCCTTTCATGCTTACGGTCTAGTAGTGAACTTACCACAGCACTTGACAGTTCTGTAAATAACTAGATGGGATATATCTTAAATAATAGAGTAGCAAAAATTACTTCCCTGTATTGTCAGGTAGTTAAATAAGTGACAGCTCAACTTGTCATTCTAAAGCAATGCACTAAATGTGCTTACTATATAACTTCCAACTTCACCTATGAACTGGTATCTCTGATAGCAAAAAAGCGTGAGCTGAATATGACAACACAGGTAAATGGATTGCTTCAAATACTATTATTGGCATGGTGCCTGTTGGAGGTGACTTCTCTGCTCACCTGGAAGCCACCAGGAGCATGTAGCTCCTAACACACAGAAATCATGGGGATTTATAAATAAAAATCCTCATGTTACACTCCATTGTGTTGTTTCCAGAACTGATGCCATTCGTCTCAGCAGGAGTCGTGCATTTATATAAGCTATTCAGTTAGCTGTACTTTCAAGTGTGGACTGTTGCCAAATCAGATCACCTCCCATTAATCAACGTTTAAACTTGAAACCAAACTGCGGGCAATGGGGTAATATTGAGAGTGAGAGTGCATAACTAATAGCCAGCCCACACGTTTCCTTCCCATTAGCTATTGTCAATGAACTGTAAAAATGCAAATGCAAACTTCCTTTTCTTTTTTTTTTTATTCTTGCTGAGGCTTATGAAAACATTGCCCTTCTCTGGATCTCAGGAAAACACGCTGAATGTAAAAAGAAAACTCCCCCAGGGGAAAAAAATGCCCTAACCAAATGGTGGACAAAGGCAAAACAAAGTCTGTCCTTGAGTTTCTGCAAGGAGCTCTGAATTATTTTAACAGCAGTCCTATGCATTGCACTACAACACCAAATTACTCAGCAAATGCATGCAGAATGGAGATGCTGTTGTAAATGGCAATGATAAATGTATATTAAATGAAGGTGCAGACTGTTCAGGAAGAGAGGGCGATGAAAGTAAAAGGTTATCTTTTGACCCTTCGAGGTTTTTAGTTCCTAGTTTTAAACCACAGAAGTTCTGAAGACAGTGCTCACCTCAAAAGCTGCTACTGTCTCATGAAAAATGTTTCATTTATATATACAAAGTCAAGCATAAACTAAATGCTTTTCTAGATTAGGTGTGTAGTGCCCTTCAAAATCAAGCACTTGCCTGGGTCTTGAATGTTGATATTTAATAAGGAGATTTCTCATTTCTGAACATCACATGTTAGAATAACTAATGGACATTCATGGTTAAAATACTAATGGAGAAATGTTGTGTCATAGAGAAAGCAATCATTTTAAAGCATGGTTTTAAAATAATGCTGTTTAATGCTTGGTAGCTTAATAATAATTGGTATATCTTTTTATTTCTGAGCTGAAGAGGCTTACCTCCCCAGTGGTCCACCCCCACTGTCAGCAGAGGCTTCTTTCCTCCAAGCTAGAGCGTGTCCAGACTGAATGCTTGATTTGGCATGACAAAGGGCAAGCAGAAATCTCTAGCAGGGGAGGGAAACTCCTGAAATGGATCTGCCACTGACAGAACAGACTCATTCTGGAAAGCTCTGCCCTCAGCTGCTGGTCCCATGACCCACATGGGGAGTCCCACTCTCCTCTGATGTGACAAACAGCAAAACAACTGCTCAGGGAGCCACTCCTTAACCGATGGAGTGAAGTCCACAGCAGGGTGCAGGACATATTTCTGTCACTTTAAAACTGATAGTCAGTTGTTCTCACAGAGCGATAGTAATCACCTTAGCTGAAAGTCCTCATAGGTTTACCAGAAAATTAATTCAAAGTATATGTAAAACTGAAATGTTTATATTTACACAGTGGAAGGAAGGAAGGGTAAAATTCAATATGAAATCTAATTGCACTGTGTAGAAAAGAACAACAAAATATTTCAGGTAGGCAGCTGTGTGCAGCTGACAGCTTGAAGAGAGCCTTCTACCTACTGAGAGTTAAATTCTAACATATCTGCCTCATCGTTCATCTGAGTGAATCTCAGCTCCAAATCACTCTCAAATCTTTCTTTTCTTCATCACACATTTCTCAGTGAAACAGAATGCTGGGAATGCTGCAGCTATTGCCACTAAAATGCCTGCTGCCTGTGACTCACTGTGTAACTGAAGTGCTGTCCCTCTTTGCAGGGTCACAGGGTGACTTCTCTGTAGGAGAAGCTGCAAAAATGATTTTACTGAGCAGAGCATTTGGAAAACCAGAGGGCAATGCAGCTCCTCACCTTTTCATCTTTATGTAGCAAAAGCTGAAAGAAGCAGCTTTCTTGGCAGACCAGGAACTTTGCATTTGGCCATACATTGTCTCCAAGTGAGTTAGCTCCTCAATTTATTCATTCAGCTTGAAGTTTTACAATACCTTCTTTTCTTGTGTGAGGCTTTATTTTACTGCAATACGAAGTATATCACTTGCAATTAAAAACAAAAAAACAAAACCAGCACTGTGGTGTTCTACTAGGAAAACTGTCTGCATCCTCTATTTCTAACAACCTTTTTGTCTACTTGCCTTCCTCCACTTCCTAATCATTTTCCTATTTACATCCCTGTAATTTCAATTCTAATCAACAAATAAAAAGGCATGCTGATACTTACAACCTCTTTTCTTTCTGCACTCTGATTCAGTGCAGATTTTGCTACACTGAGCCATTCTTTTTTTCCAAGTGTTATCCCAGTTTTTTCTGTCTGAAGGAAGTATTTATTTTTAAAGTAATGTTGTACAAAACCATTATTGTTTCCTAAACTCTGCCCACTTGCATCATTCAAGCAGACCTTGGGAATCACTGGTCAGATTAAAGACTGCCTGCAGAAAATCAGAAGAGCTTGCTTTTTTTAATCAGCTGTTGCCTTCTCCCATGACTTTAACAAGTGTTTCACAATAGAGATGCACAACAGGCTGAAAAGACTGTACTTGAAGCCCATGTTCATAATACGATGGCCTGGAGATGCAAGTTTCAGCATCCACTGTGTAAAGGCTTATATCAGAATAGGTACAGAAAATGAGGTGTAATTTTACTTTTGAAACTCCAACTCGCTTGATAGTTACTACAGAAGAAGATTTGGTAACAACATAAACACCTCCTGCTGCCAATAGTGTTCCAGCATCAGAAGTGCTTTTTCTGCTCTCCCAAATCTGCTCCAAGTGTACTTCTATTTAGCAAGAAAAGAAAGAATGGAAAGAAACTAAGATAGGAGTTACTTCATTAATGGAGATTCTTCAGGCGAATGAGAGAAAAGAATGAGGGGAAAAAGCAGAGGAAAAGGATGAAGTCAGAAAAAATGAAAAGAATTAAAGTAGGACAGAAAACTGTAACCGTTTACAGTGTTTGCATAAAACATTTCAATGCTATGTGTAATGTTAAGAAATTAGAGTACTTATTAAATAAGGTGAGCACAGGAAAGAAAGAGAAATGCATAAGAGAGAATAGAGAAAATGGTAGTGGGCTGGAGGAAGAATTCCAGTGTAACATTAAGCCTTAAACTTCTTTGAATATGTATCATTTCTGTTGACCCTAAGAAGAGGTTTAAAGTGAGGATCTTTCCCACTTTATACAGAGACACTTTAAATCTATGAGCCTGGCGCCGTTTGTAAACTCTGCTTTGTCTATTTTAACTTGCACGGTAGGCTTTATTAGCTATAATGTATTGTGAACAGGTCAAAACTGTCCACAGTTGTAGGTTACCAGTGCTGTCCACTGCCCAAATTATCTGCTTCCCACGTGTTATACTGCTATTTCTACATTGTGGCTTCATTTTCTAAAAGTCAGTGAAACATGAGCAGAAACATGATCTGTAGATACTGTGTAAAACAGAAGTCAATTTGACCAGTACTGTTGAAATCATTTGCAACTCTCCAGCTGCTCTCACAGAGCAATAGTGAGGTTGGATTGCTACTGCTGAGGATGTTTTGTAGGAAAAAAACACCAACAGTTGTAAGAACACCAATGTGCACTACAGGAAAAAAATATTCATATTTAAATGGAAAAATAACTTTTCTTCACAGAAATACTACACATTGTTTTTCTCACTATACATTCTGTGCTTAAAGGAATACTCTCTAGCTTTCTATAAATTAATTTTTATAGTACTTTTAAAATTACTAGAGTATCCTATGTAACCTGCTGAAGGGAACCTGCTTTAGCAGAGAGTTGGACTCCACAGTTTCCTTCCAACCCCTACAATTCTGTGATCCTTCTTGATAGGGCTTTTTCCAATGCTGGCTTATTTATAAAGGAATATGCAAAAGATGAAGTAATTCTAAACATGACATCAGCTATTATTTTTTTTCTGGAGCTTAGAAGGCCATCTTTTCCTCCCAGAGACTTTCTATTGCCTACAATGATGAAACAAGCTAATAAGCTTGACTACTCCCATTTGCCTTCCTTGTAGGACATAAAACATAGATCTAATTTTTATATGTCTGTTGGAATGTGAGTCTGCATCTAAAAGTTATTTCAGGAAGCTTCACCTCCTCGTGGAACAATTAATCTGAACAGTAATCCCATGTAAAAATTATACTAGTGCAAGTAAAATATATTACTTTCTGCACAAAGTAGCTGCTTTTACACTGTACTGTTAGAATTTAATGAAATAAGAGGAAAGTAGTGCAGCAATCTGCATTTGAAAGCTGAATAATCAGTCCCTATGGATACATACATGTATGGCAATGCTAAGAGGAAGCTCTGATTGCCTGTGCTTACTTAAATGCACAGTTTTAAACATAATTCCTCAAAGGAAATCTTTCAGTATTAGATCTATAGGGTAATCCATCCCTTCACTGCCTTTCTGTGTATGTTTGAGATGCCTTTGCAAGTACACGACATTGTGCTTATGGGAACACTGAGAATAAAACAATTCAAAAGAGATACATTAAAATGCTGAGAAGCCATTTAAGCTCTTCTCTTGCGTAGCACCTGCAGGAGTGACCTGAATTACTGGCATAACTCCGCCAGTGACATTGACTGCTACATGCAGGAATGTGACAGGACACACTGGGAGCTGCAGGGCATTTGTACAGCATTTCCAACACCAGGATCTGTAGTCAAGAAAGGAGTGTGTTCTGCATCCCTGCCCTAGGGAGAACATTGACAGATAGGGGCATCCATTACCAAATCAAATGGAGTTTGGCTCCTTCATACCACTCCCCTATTAGTTATGCGTGCTTAAAAAGCACAAAACAAATCAGAGGCCTGACATCGTGTTTATAAAAAAAATCTTAGACCAAATACAAAATTGGAGAGGAACTCTTTCTAGGAACTTAGAAGATATCATTCTCTTAAGAGACACAGATAAATAACAAGATGAGAAAATCGGCTTTCTAGCACAGTGTGAAGCTACTTACATTAGTTTTCAAGATACCTTGAAGATAGTCTTTCAACACACCCAGCTGCTCCTAAAGGCTGCACGCATGGTGGGATGCTCTTGGCAGTGCCGTTATGGGGAGCAGGGCTCCAGCCCACCTCTGCGGGGTTCTGCTGAGGGCTTCAGGCACCAGCACATAGCAATCTGTGCTGCCTGGAGGGAGAAAGACGCACGGTTACCCTCGCATCAGGAGGTGCACGCCCATCTAAAGCACTCGGCATCACAAGGAAGCCTTGCTGTGGCACTGAGAGCCCCACCAACCCCTGCCCACCTCCAACTAACGACCCGATTAGGGAAGGCTGACAGGCCTGGGGCTTGGCGTCCCTGCCCTCAGGCGCCGTCACCGAGCGCAGACGGACACGTCGCCCCTCCGGGATCGTACCGGGCTCCCCGCTCAGCTCCCCTCACTCAGGGCTCGCACCAGGGCCGGGTTCCCTCAGCTCCACAGATTACTTCGACTTGGCGTCGAAAAGACCGCTCCGCTGAAGGCAGCCCTCCCCTCCCAGAAGCCCCTCACATCGCCAGCAGAGGACGGCGCGAAAACCCACCGCGGGCGGGAATCGCGCTGCAGCTTTAAGAGCGCGGGGCGGCGCTGCTGGGCACGGTCACGTGCGGCGCTGGGGCCGGAACCCGCGCTCTCGGCCGTCTGAGGAAGCGCCCCGAGCCGGAGCGGAGCCGTCGCGACCCGCCGGGCTCTGTGAGGGGCGGCGCGCGTGCCCGGCTCGGGAGCGCGCTTCTCCCTCTGCTCCCCATCCGCGGGGACGGTAAAGGAGGACGGCGGCGGCGCGAGGATGGAGCTGTTCCAAGCCAAGGACCACTACATCCTGCAGAGCGGGGAGCGGGCGCTGTGGTGCAGCCGGAGGGACGGCAGCCTGCAGCTGAGAGCCGGTGGGTGCGGCGCGGGGCAGCGCGCGAGGAGAGGAGAGGGCAGGAGAGGAGAGGGCGGCTGGCTGGCTGGCTGGCTGCCGGCGGGCCGGCGGTCGGGGGCGGTGAGGGAGGATGGCGGCGGGGGGGGCGGCGGGGAGCGCTGGGAATGGCGGCGGGGGCCGGGCTGGTGGCAGCGCGGTGAGCCGAGGGGAGCCGATGAGCCGATCTCCTTTGCGCGCTTAACCCGGTGCCGAGGTACCTCTGGTCACCCCCGGAGCATCACTCGATCCAATGACCATCTATCTTGCGTTGGCGTCAGCCTTATGTAAGCGGTGCCTGATGGTGCTCGCAGGGGTGTTCTGCACTTTTCTCTTCTAGGAGAAACTGGACGAGTACAGCCGCTGCAGTAAATGGCTCGCGAACGTTTCTAGCGACTGCGTAACCCAGCCTCGGTTGGGCTCGGGCTGCGCTGAGCAGAAGTTGTGGGCATAGAGTTATGTCAGCTGAGGCGCTGCAGCGGTGCTGGGCAGCGGTACCTCGTGCTCACCGACAGGGTGTGAAGCGAGGAGCGCGTTTGGTTTGGGGAACGTGCGAAGCTGATGTGACCCGCGGTTCCCTACATCTCCTGCTTAAAGTCTGGAAATAGCCCTGGTCACCGCGTATTCCACCAAACGTATGGCATTACTCACAGCTGTCTGCGACTAGGCTGAAAAAGCCACATAGGCACGTGTATGGCCGCAGCTGGCTGAGTATGGTGTGCTTAATGAGCTTTCACAAGGCTGGAATTGACTTAGATTAATGGTAGGATTGATGTTTCTATGTGTTTTATCAACAGTGCTGCTTTTTTGTACCAGTCTGTCTTGTGTTATGTCTTCATGCTCCAGCTGTGTGGTGCTTTTATCTGGTCAGCGCTGTTCATTCACATCTCTCAGATAATATTGAGGTCTGTCTCGGTGTAACGTGGCTGACTGCTTTTCTGCTCAGGTGGAAGGTCTGGCAGAACTTAAATTTATAAATCACGTTTACAAAATAGTTGGTGATGTTAAGCTAGCAAACTGCTAGTCGATGAATGGATGTTTTCACAGAAACTCAGATAGCTATAATTATCATCTTGTGCATTGTCATAAAAGCTCTCGCTTTACCCAGAGTAATAAAAACATAAATGTGTAAAACTGTAATTCTGGAGGCTGTTGTGATTGATGTAAACCCAACCTTTCAGACTTGTTGTCACGCAGCTGTTGCTGTGATTTCCTGGAGCCCATCAGCTTCATGGGGGCTCTGCCAGTGCTCTGCAGTCTGTGTAGCTCACCAGGGTTCTGTCTGCAGTGTGACTTTAAATTTTCAGTCGCTATGAATGTGATCCCTATTGTGTCTGATCCACCAATTAACAAAGAGTAATGTGATAGTTAAGTCTCCTAGTCTGCTTGACACTTGTTAGTCATGCTTTCCTATTTGGCTGGATTTTCAGTTTTGTTTTTCCAATGCTGTGGCTCTGGTTGATCTCAGTATGTTCTAGTGCTGTGAATTAAGTGCTGTACTTGCTATGTTGAAAGTAAACATGTGAAGGAAATAGTTCTGTAACAGAAGAATTTCTTGGATCAGTAACTTGATTGCATTAAGACAAAGCTGGGGACCCTTGAAGCAGGCCATTTGACCGGTTATAATCAAGGCCACTGAGTGGCAATGAGTAAATAGATTAGTGTGTGATGAGTCAGTGCCATATTAAAAAAAAAAACAAGCTGTAACTTGTGTTCGTTGGCATGTTGAATAGTCCAGGAAAAGGCTATCACCTAAGTATGTGTCTCTGCTAGTTTTTGGAAACTGGCTTTACTCTGTCCCCAGAAGGCTGTTCAAATTAATCATTGCACGCTTATGGATTGAAACAGGTAATACTGGCAAACCCTGCGAAGTATTGTTTTATAGGATGAGTTGAAGTCTAAAGGGCTGAAGCTGAGCTTTGTAGTGCTCTCATCCCCCAAGCATAAAGGCATGTTCAAAAACTTGCTGATCTTGAAAGCTCTATTTCTGACCTCTTCAAATCATGGACAGAACTTGAATTAAAACAAAAACCAACCAAACAACAAAAACCCAAAATGAAAAAGCACAACCAAACAAAACACCTGTAAACTGATAAATGTTTGCTATAAGCAAAGTCTGAGGCTGGCCCAAGGTTAAAAGATGTCTTCATATGTTTACAAGATATCTCGTGGTGGTGTTTGTGTGAAGTGAAAGCAGTAATTGAGTCACTTGCAGGAAAGCTGAATCATTTGGCATTGCAGTCTATGTTAGGTGTCTTGCTGTCCTCAGTTACTATTTTTTCAGCGTGGTGACAAAATATGTTGTTCAGCCCTGCTTTAAATGCCTTGCACTCAGATTTTGATCTGCTGTTTACTTCCAACTTACCCTGTTTATGCTTTGCTTGGCTACTCCTGGCAGCACAGTATAGCGTGTACTTTACAGCATGGTTTTATTGCTGTCGTGGAGATGAATTATGTAAGATGCTTAAAGATGCTGAATTCCTTGCTATCAGTAGAAAAGGGAATGAGAGAATCTCAGTGGGTGAAACCTTCTAATTCTTGCAGCGTGTGCTTTGATGATGCTTTGGGCAGTGGTGCCAGACTGAGCATGGCCCAAAGTCATTGCTGCTTAAACTGGGGCGGTGATGCTGTCCTCTCCACCCTGCGAGAGAATCAACTACCAGAAGTGGGAGTGACATTCAAGTGGTGTTATTCAGAGCCAGCTTCTGGGCACTGCATGCTCAGATTCCATGACCTGCTTGTAAGTGTAAGGTGGTGATAAGATGCGCCTCACCTCTGGAGCTTAACTAGAGGCAAATGAGCATTCATGTATTATTAAGTGATTCAGGAAATTAGTGCTACAGTATTGTTTTTCGTGTGTTGAAAATGGTTGTGAATCATCAACTGAAGCAATACCTCTTTAAATATATTTCTTTTCTAATGATAAGCTTGTTACCAAACAGTGTTTTTTCTGAGTATCAGGGAAGAGATTTCAGGTTAAGTGTCTCTGAAAGCATGAAATCTGAACTGACTCACAAATCATAATGCCATCTAACACCGTAGCTGTGCGTACTTACCTTACACCTCAAAGCCATTACTGAGCTCATGGGGAAAATTACTAGTTAGAATTTCTGGTATTCTTCTAGTCAAATGCTGTGAGGAAAAATTCCTTTATATGAAGTCCAGTGCCTATAAATGCTCAGAGGCCTTAGTGAAGCAGGAGGCCATGCTTGACTTCATGCAGGGAGTGATGTTGCGATGCTGGTTGATGCTTCAGTTGCTTGAAGGTTGCAGAGCCCTTCTGAGCACAGCAGAGGGATGATGTGTGTGCTAGCTCGTGCTACTGAATTAGATTCTTGATGCAAAATAGGCTTCCCAAGGTGGTATGTCTTAGAAATGTGTGTTGTGGAATGTATTCCACAAGAGAGTTGCAGCTTTGGGAAGGTTCTTTTTTACAGGTTATTTCCTTAGGGACCTCCAGCTGTTTTCTTGATACTTTGTTTTAGCTGCAGTGGTTACTGGGCTGTTTCTCACTTACGCCTGCCCCTTCTGTTCCTTCCTTTCAGTGCTCGTAGCTGACAGCACAACATACCTTGTGGCATATGTGACAAACCAGATGTCAAACTGATATATATTAAATGCAACCCACCAGAAATAGGGCTTGAATACTGAGCAGTTAATTTGCTGCTGCTGCTTGCTTCTTCTAACAAAGGGAAACAGGATGAGGGCTGGGGTAAGCTGCTGCATAGTCTTCATCTGCTCTGATTATTTTATGTATGAAACATCAGTTTTGTACCTTCTGACTGTGAGGTGAAACCTTCAATATGGGAGTATTTTTCGACTTTGCTTAGATAAGATCTCCTTTAGTTTTATCCACTTTCTTTAATAGAATGTAGTCAACCTATATCTGTGACTGAAAGATGCCTGCTATGTGTTGACCTGGTGGCAAACAAATACATCTCGAGGTGCCAAGTTGCTTGTTTTGCTTCCTTCTGAATCTTAGTGGCAGAGGAGAAGCTGAATATAACAGGGCTGTTCCTGTCTTCTCCTCTCTTCTTCTTACATGTGGACGTCTGCAATTGTCAAATCTGTCCCAGACCAAATGCAGAGGTATGCTGGAGTTCCTGCCCTCCCTGGAATGACTTTGGTTTTAAATCAATGAAAAGCTGTTAAGCTTCATATGCTGTTTCTTGTGAGCTGACAATTGTTAGCTTACACAGGGGGAGTAAAGATTTTTTTTTTCCCGCATTTAAAATGGATCTGTAATTCAGATGTATTTTAGGTTTGTATTTGATAGCAGAAATCAGATATCTTTGATCTTTACAGGTTAGAATTAACTAAATAATGGTGAAGAGGAAATTGCAGAGTTAATTGTGATGAAAATATTTAAAACTGGAGCATCCCTTCATTTAAGAGGGGTCTGCATCCATAAAACAAGCTTTTTGGTCTGAGTACTGAGGTTACAATATGCTACTTGTACTCTTTCAAAGTAATTCTTGGTTTTTATTATTATTATTATCAGTATTATCTTTGATACTTTTAAGTGTACAGGAGAGACATTGAGCTGCTGGATTTACATTATTACAACACTGCATGTGTATTTAGGGGTAAATCTTTGCTTTGACTCATGCACTATCTCCCCTGTCCTTGACTGAGATGTGGAGCTGTTGCTGGCGCAGGTGTCAGTGGGCAGGATGAAAACACTTGGCTTTTTTTTCCTGTTGAAAAATAAGGTGTTTTATGATGAAATTATCGTTATGAATGAACAGTTGAAGCTCTATCATCTTAAACTGAGAGACTTAAGATGCTTCTCTGAAGGCTTTGGGTGCCACGAGGAAATGGTTTGGTGGACACTTGGGCATTTCCTCGTAATGTGAGTGGGACCAACAGCACGCAAACATTCTTTTGCATCTGTTCCAAATTGTATTGCATGCCAACAACAGCTGGAGTCCTGCAGTGTCAAGGCACTTCCACTGAACATTGACCTGCGGGACTTCTTGGATAGTGGTGTAAAGTTTCCTTTTAGAGGCAAATTCTACAGTTTAATATCGAACAGCTCTCAAGTGTAGCTGAATGAAATATTGAGTGTGTTGCAGAAACTCATTTTTAAAGCTACATATTGAGACTTCAGAACCAGAGTTTGCCAGGCTGTAATTTTTCCCTCAGATATGTCAAAAATTTGAAGCTGCAGATGAACACTTCTGTCAGTGTCTGGAGGTTTCATGATTAATGTTTAATATTATCAAAAACATGGTTTCTTAATATAGTGGTTTTGGAGAACAAGATACAAATTTGGTAGCTCAATTCATAAGTGTTAAATTTGCTATAAACTCCTGTCTTCATTGAACGTTCTGTATTTTGTTCTAAAAATGCATGTGGAAATGCTGACTGAGAAATCCCCACTTGCAACTAGCAGCCTGTATTCCTTGAAAACCCAGCATCCTGATGCAGTAATCTAATTTGATCACAGATTATTAAGTGACTTTCCCACCATTTTAGATAAAGCTTTTACCAGTTTATTTTCAGTGACAATTTAGCAATATTAGTTACTGTTATAAATATCATTGGAAAAAAAATCTTAACCAAGAAACTGCTACTGTGAGAACATGGAAACAAAGAGCCCACATGGGGGGAGGGGTGGGAATGTGGATGGATGCATGCAGGTTTTTTTTTTTACCTCTCTGTAAATCTTCTGTGCAGTGCATTAATTCCTGTCAGTGGGATTAATGCTTCCAGCTGGTGGTCTTCATCTCCATCAGCTGGTCATATTTTAACTGTATCCTTATCTTTCAGTTGTCAGAATTGCTGCACTTGAGTCTTCATGGGCAGTCAATAATAGGAACATGTATCAAGAAGAGGTGAGAAACAATTGGA
This sequence comes from Lagopus leucura, assembly GCF_019238085.1. Classification (NCBI taxonomy): domain Eukaryota; kingdom Metazoa; phylum Chordata; class Aves; order Galliformes; family Phasianidae; genus Lagopus; species Lagopus leucura. The sequence goes on from NW_024962256.1 coordinate 7,267,340, forward strand.
TATATATATATATATATCTAAAGGAGAAATTTGGAAATAATGCATTAACTTCTTTCACGAAAGCTCTGTTTTAATAAATGCGCATTAATACTCAATGGGTTGCATATTCTTGTTCCAATCACTTCAACTCCCTGAAAAATAAAACCAGGAATTATTTTCTGAAAAGTTGAACTGAAATTAATAAAATTCCACTTGAAAAACTTTCCTCTTCTTTTTAAGAAAGAAATCTGACATCAGTGGAAGCCCTGAAACGATGTTCATTTTGTCTGTGAAACTGGAAACAAGCAGCATTAAGTTTCAAGCAAAGTACTTTCATGTTCTCTTGTTGGGTAGTGCAGTAAGCCTTAATTGCTGATAATATGCTGGGGTACTCAGGAAGATCTTATGAACATTCTGAAGAAGATGGCATAAAACGTGACAGCAGTGATTTAAAGAAGAATCAGCGTTCAAATCAAATTTAGAAGTGGCATGGCCTAGGAGGGTGTCCCTGCTGGCCATTTACGTTTTGCAGCTATCGTTTAGTTTTTAACTTTCTGTTGTTGGGGTTTTTTGTTGTTGTTGGTTTTTTGCCATGTCTATTCATCTGTTGTAGGCATTTCCTTGTGCTGAAATGTGTTCTAGGAATGTTTAAGGGATGTACTGCTTGTTGTCATGTGACTAAACAGTCACTTTGTCCCTAGCAAAGCATAGCACTTTGTCCCTACTGTTAAACAGTAACAAGGCCTATCTGGTATGGCATCAAATTCTTTACTTCCTATTCAAATACATGAATTAAGGACTGCAGAATATGTGAATGTAGCTTTTTCTGCAGTATCTCTTGCAGTTGTCGTTTGTAATTCTAAAATCTCATAATTGTTCTCGGGCAGGACCAAATACATTTGAATGGAGTGCTGTTGCACGGAGGTGGTGGTCATTCATGACTTGAAGCAGTTCCAACATGTATGCTCTCTCAAGGCCTCAGCTCACTCACAGCCATCTCTATGCATTTGGGTTATGCTTTTCTATTTTGGTGCTTTTCCAACTGTATTCTTTCAGTGTTTTAGGTGTTATTTTTAATGCTTGAGCATCTTGCAATCCTGAAGACTTGTTAAATGAAGGGATGAAGATAAAGTTGAAAATCACTTCCAAAGTCTGTATGCTACAACATAAGATACGTTTGAGTAGTTATTATGAAGTATGTATACTGCTAGAGTTACTTCCTGAAACACTCTGCTTTGCAGGAATTCAAGCTTTTGTAGCAGCTGTATGATTATCTGAAATGCTTATGGTCTGATGCAGAAATGTGCTTTGTGAGCAAAACATTCTGGCTGAGAAAATCAAGGAAAGGATTGAACAGGAGTAGATGCCTTTGGCTAGAAGTAACTAAGAGTCAAGGGTTCTTAGCCACTGAAGCATAGTCTGCTATCTTATTCTAAGCTGCTTCCTCCTCGGGCTTTCTGAGGGGTCAAGAGACTTTACAGGTGAGGAATGAATTGAAGTGATGCTTTCTTTATGGTTGGGAGGGGAGCCTGCATTCTCAAATGACAAAACCTTTTCTGGGATTGGATGGGGATGGCTACCTGCTCCTTACATTTGGTGTTCATGAACAACTTAAGGAGGAACAAAACAAATCCTTCCAAGGTGGAAGGACACTACTGGTTGAATTCAGTGAATGTAAAGTTCAGTTTACGTTTAATGAGGTGGCATAGGGATTGTGTGTGTGCTGAATGGCTTTTTAGGGCAGACTAGTGGACTGTCAGGTAATAATTTTGTTTCTGAGTAATGAATATATGGGGGATATGCAGCTAGTGTAGCCTCTTTGGTTTGTCCCTATAATTTTATAATTATCAATTTGAATACTTCTGGATTTAATTGCAGCTCCCATCAACTTTATATGCCTTAGAACATGGCATTGGAACAACTGACAATGGCAGCTTGTTACTGCTTGTAGCTTAGGAGTTCCTAGTGGAATTACTTGTAATATTGTGTGCTTTCTAGGCAAATGAATGTTTTTTTCCGTATGTTTTTATGGTTTCCCAAGCAGTGCTTGGTGACTCAGAATTTTGTAGCTGCAGCAGAGTACAAAGAAGTGTTCGTTATCCTTACAAGTAGTAAGGATTCATTTTCATGACATCCTTTCTCCTGGGCTTAATATCCTGCTTACTCTTTAAAAAAAAAAGTATGTTTCGCTGCAGTAAGATAAAGATTGTGTTGTTACATCCCTCATTTTAAATCTGTCACTATCCAACCTGAATGGTATGTGAATTTGTTCCTGTTCATCTGGTCCAGTTTTGAAATGCATAAAGAATATGTTCAAGGATACTGAACTGCTTCATTTTCTTTAAAACGAGCGGGATGGATGCGTGCTCTGCAGTGTCTCTGCTCTTATGGTTGAGCCATGCATTGAATACTTGCTGGGATGGTATATTTCTCATGGTTAGGGACTGGGGAATGAACTGGTGTAAAGAAAGCTGTAAGGTGGAGTAGCAGTGGGAAGGCTTGCTGGGATTTAAAAAGGAAAAAAAAACTATCCTCCTAGAAGGGACTATAGCTGTGGGTTTTTTACAGTGGGTGATGAATGGTGATGCTTTGGTTCCTCTGCTAAAGAGGAACATTTCAATTGTAAGTGGCTGGGGGCTCAAGTCTACAGCGGACTGAGCAAGCAGTCTAAATGGCAAATTAAAGATGATTTAAATGAGTTATTAGCTGAAGAGATAATTTGTTTCAAGTTTGAAATGGGAAATAAGCAAGTCAATATAGCTAATGCTTTGTGACCATTAGTTGTTGGTACTTGCAAGAATAAATGTCTTAATGCTCCTCCATCTTTCTGCAATTAGAGTAAATTAAACATGAAGTTAGGAATCTGCCAGTAAGAACTTAGCTGAAGTAGTACTCGAGGCCCTTCTTTTCTAGGAAATGCTTTATACTCTTAAGTCTTCCCAGTTAACTTGTAATCTTTTAATCCTGGCTAGTATTTCAGAACACTGCTCAAAGTTGACTGGAACTTGAAAATAGTTTCTTTTGAAAAGCCCTGAGGGTCGGGTGGTGCTTGTTGCCTTTGATCTGAAGCAGCCAAAACTGGAGGAAGAAACTGAAGTAATTTTAATAAAATTAACTCCTCAGGTGTCTGGTGCTGTATTAGCAGGGCTGGAAAACTTCCTTTGAATATTTTCAATAGGTTGCTTCTGAGCTCTTTTCATATATAAGTATCTGCTGCTTTTATTGAATGCTGAAAGTGGCTGTGAGAATTGCTACCCTGCCAGGCCATGGGAAGAATTTTTGAATATGTTTGTATGTTTGTCTTGATACAGTTCATGCTTATTTATATAAACATGGAGCTCCTATGAGCATGCATAAATTGAGCTTAAAGTTCAGTGGCACTTGGTTTTCATACTGAGTACACTGGCAGAACACATCCTAGCTGAGGTCCATTCCTTGAAATTCCCCAGTGTTTGTGAAGTATCCGCCTGATTTCCAGCGAAATTGGAAGATAAATGGCTGTAGTTATCTGATGAATTGAACCTGACAGCAGCTCAGTGGCAAGGGCTGGATCCAAGGGATTCTAAATGAAATCTTTTTCTTAATTTCCTGCCTCCTGCCTGAGGGAGGCTGATTGCCTCCCCAAGCCCATCAGACTGGGCAGTAGCCATTTGCTGCTGAGCAGTGCCTTGTCCCAAAGCAGTGGTTTGTTTCCTTGTCAGAGCTCGTGCCTGACCTTGGATAGAATCTGCTGGGCGTAGAATGGGGAAAGAGCTGGAAAGCAGTTTTGGCTTTTGACAGTCTTCCAAGTTGCTTTTATATCGCCTTTCCCAGGGTTATGCTTGTATAAACACAAACAGTTCAAGAAGCTTTATCTGATGTTTTTGCCTTTGCATCGCTGCTGGTAAGTTCAGAGAGCTGATGTGGAAATAATCACATCAGAGCTGGTTTTGTTCTGTGTTTGTGGTGAAGTCCTATTGTGCTGTGATTACAATGCCGAGGCAGTCACTGTGGAGAGTAAATGTATGCTTTGTTATCACTAATCTCAGACAGCAATCAGCAAAAAGAGCCAATTTTTTTTCCAATAGCTTGAATTTATTTGGGGTAAGGGAAAGAATGGGAAATTCTATACTTAAAGGTATGTATTTGTGTACCAGGTTTCTGTCCCAAAGTATTAAGTGCATGTGCTAAGGCTTATCAAACCTGGCGGGGCTTTAAATTGAAGCTGACCGAGGGCACCACAAACTCCCTGAGCAGGGGAAGATGTTCCACCTGGCTTAGCTCACTGCTGCTATGGACTTTTCTGTACAGTTAACTTTTTAGTTTGGTGGACAATGGCTACTTTGATTGTGTTTGGGTACAGACAGTATTCCAGTGCTTTGCTCGATTGAGCACCATGGGTAATGCTTACTGATAGAGACTTTTAAAAAATAAAAAAGAAAATAAATTCATGCTTGCTGTTGTATGGCTTCGGTATTCAGTATTCAAATATTTTCAGATGTTTTTTTGTGTATGCTAAGAGGAAACTTTATCTGAGCATTTGCTTATTTTTGGTATGACTGCTTCTTTCTTGGCTATAGAAAGACTTGAACATCTTCTGTAGCATGTATTGCTATCTACCAACTTCTGTTGCCTCTTAAATTTTACTGCATTTCATAATTAAACTAATCTTACAGGCTTGCATTTCACTTTTTTGGGTCTCTGTATATTTAAAATTCTTTCATAACCATGTAACTTTTGCTTTAATTTTAAGAACCCATGATGATGGCTAAAGGAATAGCTGCTGCCAGAACTGCTGGGCAGCAAGTTAAATTACAGCAAACAGTCTTGGACAGTCTTCCAGTACTATACATAAGCTTGAGAGCTGCTTTGTCTGAAGCTGAGTAAGCACGACTGCACTCGACATGAAGGCCTGTACTCTTTTTTTGGAGGATGAGATAGGGGGAACTGCTGAATAATTTGGTTCATCTACCTTATGTAGGTACATCAGAGTGTACTTTAGAGCAGCAAGCTCGTATTAGTGCTTATTTTAGTTATATTTATTCAATGTCGCTGGCTATTGGCTCTGAGTCCAGAGGACACCATCATATGGGAACTGGAGCTCTAACTAGTAAATACATTCTAGTCAGAATGTCAAAACAGATGTGTTTTATTGGTTAGAACAATGTTGAGCTGCCTGCTTCTGTGCTTCACACATACCTTCCTTTAGAAGGTTCTTTTTATTAAAGAAAATAAAAATAAAAAAAATCTTGTGATACTGTCATCAAACAGTGTGATTCCACAATTGATATTTTTTCCATAGCCTAGAGGCATTTCTTCTATAAGAGTTCTTTATAGCTAAACTTTGCTGGATGCTGGAGGAAACACGTCATTCTCCTCAAACGTTGCTAAATATGTGGCTTTTCCTCCCACCGTGTCACAACTCCCTGGGAACAGTTGGCTTTCATGCCTTCACTGATGTAGTTTGATAGTCAGGTTTATTTCAAGTCATTGCTTCCCAGCTTGTGGATCTGTATTTGCTGCCTTTTGAGGTCTTAGTGTGATGTATATTTGACTCCAGATAGCTCCTATTTTTCCAAAGCTTGGCTATGCTGTAAGTGAACACAGGAGTTAAAGTTTGGTCAGTTCTCATTCTCTGCCCTACGTGGGAGAAGTGTTCCTGCAGAAGTTTCAGGCATTGCATATGGCCACGTCCAGGGCTGTGTGTGTCAGAGCATGAAAATGAAGGCTCCTTTAAAAACCTTTTTGTTTTACAGTCCCCAGTATCAGTTTCTTTACATCTTTCTCTTGGTGGGCAAGTCTAAACTGTCATTTCCTTATACCTGTAATTACAAGTAAATCTTTTTAAAGATTTTTTCCCTTTTTTGTGCATTATTAGAACAAACTCACCATTGACAGCTTTCCTTCTAATAGTTTGACTATTAGGAAAAAATTTGGCTCAAGAAGAGTAATGAGGTATTGGAACAGGCTGCCCAGGGAAGTGATGGAGTCACCGTTCCTGGGAGTTTACAAGCAACATAAATATATGGTACTGAGGAATGTGGTCAGTGGACGTGGCCAGGTCAGGTTGATGGACCAGATGATCATAATGGTCTTTTCCAACCTTAATGATTCTGTTCTTAATATATCTTGTCATAGCAGGAAACAAATGGCTTAAAGGGACCTGGATAGTATTCAGATTTTTATTTATGTAGTAGCTATGGTAAATATGAAGTGATTTGAATCCTTTAAATTGCTACCAGTACTGCTGTATGCCTGGCTTATTAGTTTTTTTTATCTGCTTGTGTCTGTTTTTTTTATCTCTCATTGGCACACGGATGAAGTAAATTGCAAGTGTCCAAGGTAGCAAAAATAGATTAAATTTAAAATATAGCTCTACAAGATTCTTGGGGTGAAGGTAAAACTCAGGATGTGTTGCTGAGCTGGGGAAGGTGGTGAAAAACTTGGGAGCAGGGATGGCTCCTTGTGCCTCTTACCTGTAAGTTCATATCTACTCAGCACAAAGATGCTCCTGTGCATTATTTGAACTGAAACTCTGAGATGAAGAGCTCAGGTGATACTTGAACATGTTTTGTACAAGGAAAAGATATTCAGTATATAGAAACATAATGAGTTTGAATCACTTCAGAGAGGCTTGAGCATAAATCCCTGTTCACACTACTGCGCAGTTTCTTGTGCTCATCTATTTTAGTCTCCTTAGGAACTTAAGTTATGGCATGATTCACTTCTCTTATACTGGCTCCTGTACCAAGTAACTTTCTCTAGTGCTCTCACAGTAAAACAGGAACAATCAGGTGTTTTTCTGCACGTATCTACCATTAAATGGCACAGCCTGGTTGCATATATTAACCAGAACTTTGTACCACCTCCTGCAAACATCTTGAAATCTTGATAGCCTATGCACTTAGTTCCTGCTTTTCTTTGTGAAAGCATGCTGCAGAAAACTCCTTTTAAATAAGTTCAGATCTATGCTGACTTCTCTGTCTCATATAAATGCTTGCATTCTGTGATTAAACTAATGTGGTCTGGTTTACTAAGAAATGTGTTAAACTGAAAGCTCAGAATAAATCTGCATTCTTGGAACAGCAGTCTGAGTTGTGAATAAGTTTCAAGGAGAATACAGCGTTTAAAAATAATTGTGTTTAAAAATAATAAAATACCATTGGTTGTTATCTGCAGATTTAAAGGAGGAGCTCGGTTCTTGTGAGTAAGGTGTGGGTGGATGATTGGTCTCTTTATCTTGGGATGTTATGTCAGTCTGCTCTTGAAAATATTTACATATGGGATCTAAGATATGTAACTTTCCTACATGTAAACTGGAGAAACTTCTTCCCTTGAGCTAATATCAAACTATTGGAATAGAAAACCTCAGCTTTCCCACACGGATATTGTTTTTAATGACTTAAGCTAAAATTCTGAAATTTCTTTTGCCACATTATTGAACTTTACAGGTATTGCACTGCTGTTAGAAACTCTAAATGAATATTAGCATCTTGTTACCATCAAATGCTTTTCACACTGATACTGTCTTACTGACTTCCATCTAACAATAGTTTGAATGCATGCTGAGATGAATACCTTTTGCAAATGATGAAGGTGGTAGCGTTGCCTTCCTGTTTGCTTTTATACTTCCTCTGTGGTTCATTGGCACTTTTTAATATGGTTTCTTAAAAACCATGAAGCCTGTATACCCAGTATTATTCCAAAAGAAAATGTGCATCTATACGTATATAGAAAAATGTTGTGGAATGAATAGTAGCTGGGCAGATACAACAGAGCTGGAGCTGAGTGTTAACATCTGCTTGGTCTTCTTAGGGCTACGTTAGCAGCTTAATGACCTGTATTTAATTTCACTGTGACCATGTAAAGTTTCAATTAAGTTATGAATTCCAGTGGATATTAGGAGAACTGAACATCCATTAAACTGAATTAGGTAGCTGAAAACACTCTTGTAGTTTTTTTCTGAAATAACCAGGAAGGATAAGGATTAGAACTATAAACAGGAGGAATCATTTGGTCAATTGATTAAAATAGCTACTTATTAGCAAGCAAAAATTGAACAGCTTATGTATCTTACTCTTGTTATGGGAGTCATAGCATATTTTCTATCATCTGAGTGGGGAAAGCAGAAAGAATGATGTGCTGGCTTGATTGTCCAGCTAAGTTTACTACAAAATATATATTATTATTATTGTTATTTTTTTTTTTTTTTCAGCTACTGATCTTCTTTTGGCATGGAATCCTATTTGCCTGGGCCTGGTAGAAGGAGTCATTGGTAAAGTCCAGCTTCATACAGGTATGCGGCATTTTATTTTATACTGCTTTATTTATACTGCTCGATTTGTTTTAAAGGCACTGATACTGTAAATAGAACTGCGTAACTCAAGTGGATTATGTAGTGTTCTCTGCAATGGTGTAGAACTTCCCAACTATGTGAACTCATCAAAGCATTTATATTTTAGTTGTGGCATGCAAATTCCTCTTTCTGGTGCATAGATTTTGTGTGTTTTATTTTTTTTTTTTTTTAATTGTCTTGTAAAAGTAGAGGACTGCATCCACAAAGAATAAAAGTCAGTACCTGAAGTTCCACCTGAGGCTCCATGTGAGATCCTCATTTAATTTTTGCACAATTTTAAAAAAGTGCTTTGCAGCATTATTAATACTGAACGAAAGTTTTTTTTCAATATCTGAAAACATGATTTTCAGATTTATTCAGATTTCAATTAAGTGCATTGAGGGTGGTTACTACTGAAACATATTTAAAAGTAAAAGAAACATTTGGAAACTTGTTTATGATTTAATAAACCAGTGTTAACTAGAAAGGATCTTTTAGAGCTCTGAATGTCTACTTACTGTCAGATAGAAAAGCTAGCCATAAACTCTAATTCATTTTCTATGTGCTGTCCTTTTAGTAAACCATGTATTTCATGTCATTCTTGAATAGATGCAGGTAAATGTAGGTAAAGTTTCAAGTGTGTTCCAAGGTGCCAGGATGGATTAAGTGCTGAAATGCATCAGATGTTTGTCACACAGGAACAGCTGAGTCAAGATAGCAGAGGCACACTAACAGTAGAGGAAGAAAGAAAACAGGCTGTGAGGGTATGATGGATTTAGTTCTGGGAAGTGGCTGGCTCCATAGTTACCATAACTGCTAGGTCTCACTTCTGAGAGAACAGTTCAGAGCCTTTCTTTTTTCATAAAGCTTTTGGCCGTTTCCTCTTTCCAGTTGCATCGCTTGATCTTCTTTGACTTCCACCTGATATTTTTCTGTCCTCCTTCTGCAGATCTGTTCAGCAGTTCTTTCTGATCTGCTGATACGAGGTGGTTCAGACTCTGCCTTTCTCTGACACTCTCTTCTCATCCAGGCAGCTTGTGCTGTTCAGTGTGTGCTGTCCATAATAAACAGATGAACGATTGCTGAACTCCAGTAATGACCTTTTTTTCCTGCTGTGGGAAAATGCTTCATGCTTGCTTTTGACATGTTTGTGTTTGTTAATAAAGTATTCTCGTACACAAAGGCCTCCCCCTTCTCTTTAGGGACTCTCACATAAAAGCCTTTCAAGGGAGAGACCCTGAACATGCTTTCTGAAAGTTCTCCTGTATCATGGCAACTGAATATTCTTGCATGTATGCTTACTGTGAGACAATTCTGCTTATGAAAGCTGCAATGAGACTATCCCCAGCATGTGACATTTGTTAAAGTGCCAGCTTGCTGTTGTCAGGTAAATTAAGGCTATCAGGTAATAAGCCTGATATCTTTCCATATGTTTTTTACAGCTACTCTATCAATTATGCCCACCCGGGCACTCCATCCAGTTGCTGCTTAGGCAAGTGCTAGCATTTTGTTTCTTTGCCTTTTTTAAATAACACACAAAGTGCTTATGGTCTGTTCTTGTGCATATTGAGGCCTTTAATGATGCAGCTGTCTATTGGGCAGCCACTAAGAGAGAATCCTCATTGCACTGTAGTCAAAATAGGAGAGCTGACTGAAACGGCCTAAGTAGGTCTTTTTAAACCAGCTATTGTCAATGAACTGTCACTTGATTATGTTCAGGTATAGTTCTATGTAGTCCTTCAGCTGAGTCATCTAACACTGTAACAGTAACTGTCTTCATTACTTATTTGTGTATCAATCTTTGTCACCTGGAAACTTTATCAGTAAGAATTGTATAAATATTTAAGTGCTGGACCGTTATTTCCATACTTGGTAAGAGTCCTGGGCAGTGCAAGCTGGATGAAATACTTTTCTTCCAAACCTCACTTGTGTCAGCAGGATCAGGAGGACCTGTTGCTCTGATTTCTTCCCTTTTGCTTTCCCTATCTCCTTCACCTGGACAAGAAAGATCAGAAAACTTATTTTGAACTCTTGGATAATTAGGTTCCTTTATGGGATTGTCTTGCTGAGCATCTTAGGTGGAACAGGCTGCCCAGGGAGGTGGTGGAGTCTCCTTCTCTGGAGATGTTCAAGACCTGCCTGGATGCCTACCTGTGTGACCTGCTGTAGGGAACCTGCTTTGGCAGGGGGTTGGACTCGATGATCTCTGGAGGTCCATTCCAACCCCTACAATTCTGTGATTCTGTGATTATTGACTAATACTGTAAACTTTAAATACTTTCTTAAGAATGAAAGTTGCTGCCAGTATGCTATTAAGCTGTCAGTAAGCCCAAAGCCCATATTCCCTATCCAAGACACAGATCCTTACATGTTCTCAAAAGATCCACTTAATGCAAGAATGCTGGAGTAATGCTGAAGTGACCTTGAAATAACCTAAAACTGACTACAGGGATGTTCTTAATTTAGCATTGGAATCTGCCAAATTGCTGTAACTAGGGATGAGATTTAATTTACTTTAAATCTTCTGCCTTTATTGCTGGCCTAGCACAGAAGAATGTGTAGGAAAGGTTTCTTGGCAGGGAAGCAGTCTGGTGAGAAACCAGCCAATATTGTGTGGTTGTCCTTTTTAATTCTTTGAAACATTTTTTTGCTTGAGAGAATCAATTGTACGTCTGGACATAATTGTGCGCTCAATTAAGATGAAATCTACTTAAGTTATAGTTTGCTTCTTCCCCAATACTGAAGTTCCTTAAACAATAAGATGGTTTTTAAGGAAGTAAAAAACACCTTGAATTGGGATGTGGTCTCTTACCCTCTGTTGGCCTATCCCAAGATGACTTATGAGAAAATATGGGTTGAAAATAAGAATACAAATGGGAGGGGATTCAGGATATATTATGAAGATAATGTGTGAAGTGTAACATTGCACATTGTCTTGGTATGCATCATTAGAATAGTATGTGCATGTGCTTGCCTCTATTTAGGAAGAACATTTATTGCATAGACATGCTATCAATTACAGAATATTAATAATGTTATGTCGTCCAGTTTATTTATGTATGTACAAAATATAACCATTCAAATTCCTTTAGCAGAAATTCCAATACATGACTAGAGCATATTTCTTGTTAGTAGTGAAAGTAGCTACTTTCACCACTGAAGTGGTAACGGTAGCCTGGAATCAAATTCTTAGTTGAGATTCGCTGATCTGCTTTAGCAATTTTGATTTCCTTCACTTTGTCAGTATGACTTTGGCTTCTGACCACTGAAGTTACTACTAGTGCTGTTGTTTGCGAGTCCACGTGTGTTTTGGCTTTTTTTTTTTTCAGTGGTGGAAGATCCCATGTAAAAGTTCTAATCAGTTTTGATTAGAGATTAGTTAATCAAACATTTATTAGAATATGCTCAGAGTTAATGGCATATATCAAACTATAACCAGTGCTGGACTTCTTAGTGCCAGCTAAATTCCACATAACTCCACACTGCAATCAAACATTTCTCTATCTTGTAATTAAAATGCAGTTTAATGTATGCACCCTTATCAGTTTGGTTTTCTTATGTGGGTTGATTAAGACCTGAATAAAACGTTACTGTCAAGTTTCCTTAGATTCTGTAAGCAAAAAGGAAGTGAAATACTTCCCTCCCTGTCTCCAGGAAGGGAAAGCTCTTTTGTTGCCATGCTACTGAGACCTGTGGTTCAGCATCTGAAATATCGTCACTGAAGTGCAACTGCTGCTGCCTCTAACTTAATCCAATCAACAATTTAAAACGTTTTCTTGGCTTTCATCTCATCTTCTTAAATTAGCAAATAGAAAATGATACCATAGTATTTTTTTGTTAGGGCCAAAATACTTGCAAGTAGTGTCACTTGTATTAAACTTACGCACAGTTTAAGACTAATCATTGCTAAAAGGCACTTGGGGAAATGAAATGCTTTGAGAAACGTTAGAAAATAAATTACACAGCAGTGGTGTGCTGGCAGTAAAGCAAAAGCAGAGCTAAATTCCTCTTTCAGTGAGGAATGAGAGGTGATGGCTTACTTTAGATACAGTGCTTTACATCAATTGTTGCTGCTCTGCCATAGTTCATAATATGGTTTTAAAAAAAGAAAAGCAACAAAAACAAACCGTGGGATCTTGGTGGATGACCTAACACATGCAGCTTATGGAAGGACATGTAACTATAGCCTTCTGTTCTTAATGAAAAAGTTTTACATAACTATCTTTTTAAACTGTAGAAGCACTACTCTAATCTGGACATTCCTGGCAATTACACAGAGTTTCTGTGGTTGTTGCTGTAGTTTTTAATTGGGGGCATTTTTTATCTGCATACCTTGATTCTTGCCCGTTTTCTTTTGGCCTGCCAGGAAACTCCTGTTGTTATTTTGTTTATTTTTCAACATTCCTTGGCTGTGGCTGTAATATAAATGGAGTTTTGAAACGAATGCCAAGATAACCATGTCTTTATTAAAAAAATGCACTCAAAGGTAACAGAACTCACTTGGCTGTGTTGAGTTCTTGTTTGCTGCTATTAAGGCAATATGAGATACCTTTTTTTTAAATTTTTTGTAATGGCATCATTCTGATTATTTTGCTTGAGATTTAGATGGTATCCTTTCTTTACAAATCTGTTTTATTTGTTGACGTGCTGATCTCTTCATAGATTTGAATTGTGTGGTTAAACCTCCATAAGGGGGAATAAATGAGAGTATAGTGTTCACTGAGAATGTCTGGGTGCTGTGTTTTCTACCCCTGTGTTAAGCTTGGATTGAACTGGATTTGCAGAAACCTGATTGTTCTGCCCAGTAGAAAACAATCTAAAAAACCTAGAGCTACTTTACAGATAAAAGTATAAAAAACTTACATTTATTACTTTCACCTTATCCCATAGTTATGAGGTGTCAAGCTGAAGGCAAGAGTGGTTGTCAGTCATGTTGCTTGTACGTGTACTAAACAGCTCTTTCACACCTGCTGTCAGTAAGGATAACCTTTTTGCTGGTGTCCACTCTCATTCTCATGTCCTTATCTTTTATCCATTGACCATCATTTGTGCAGTTAACTCATTTTTTAGGAGGCTGTGATTATGTGACAGTGTGGAAAAATGTGGTCTAACCTCAAAGCTTCCCCTGTTAGAGCAGGATGACATCCTGAGTTCCCTGCCAACCTGAACCACCTCTGTGACTCCAGAGGTGATGGTTTTGATTCTGTGCTCAGGAAGTAGTGCAGAAATGCTCTTGGAAGTTGATGTAACTGAACAATCAGTGCATGACTTCATATCCTCCTTCCCTGGTTGTCAGAGCACATTTGTACTTTTGGGAAACTGTAATTTACAAAAGCATGGTGCTCCTTGTATTACAGGCTGATATTATTCCAAAGATGGTGATACACAATTGAAACAGTGTGTTGTCACAGCGCGTGTTTTTTAGATGAGCAAACTGTTGCTGAAACACATCATCTGCTTTGGGCAGAAACATTAAAGATTGAACTGCTGTTATTGGAAAGATGCTTTTAACTTTGAAGCTTTGATTCTAAGCTGAAAGTACATTGAGAATTTACTGTAACTTAACACTTTTTCATGTTTTGTTTTGTTTTTTTTTCCCTAAGGAACTCAGAGGCTTAAACTCGATATAGAATCTACTGTGCAAGGCAAATAGACTAGATAAAGCATATAGAATATAGATAAAGCATATGGAATATAGATATTTTTCAAAGCATAATACTGTGAACTGTCAGTTGTGGAAGCATATCGGTCTATGGCAGCAAGCTTTTAATGCTTGCATAGGACCTCTCCACTTAAACTCAGGTGGGAGAAGTAGTCTGTCTTCTGTTTTTCTGCGCAAGAGAAGTTATGCAGGGAAAAGCATAGCTTGCTGCACGGTGAGATCCAACTGTTCATTTCAAGTTGTGCTGCCACTTGGAATGTTGGGGATGCCCGTCATCCTAGAGGTAATTTTGCCTTTGATGGATGTCTGTGGAAAGTGTCTCTCTGCTTCACTGATGGCAACTATGCTACCTCTTTGTGAGAATAAGTAACCTTTTCAGGAGATGATTTGTTCTTGTAATGTGCAGTGGCAAAACGTGGCAGGAGCAAATCATCATTCACTGGATTCTTCTCATCAATTAACTCCTGGCAGGGGATTTTACACTGTGAGAAAAAATTTGACAGGTTAATTGAAGTAAATAACTTTACAGTAAGGCTTTACTAATCTTTCTCCAGATTTACCATGGTGGCTACTTTTAATTCGTCAGAAAGCATTGATCGGCAAACTTCCAGGAGATCACGAGGTGTACAAAATAACAAAGGTTGCAGTGATTCCACTTTCTGAAACAGAACCTCAGGATCTGGAATTGGAGGTATGAGAATCTTCAATATACTGGCTTTCCTTTTTTTTGTTTTTAAAAAACCAAACACGTTCTTCTGACCACCTCTTAAGAATGAATGTGGCAGGATTTTCAGTAAAGCCCATCACTTTACAGTGATGCACACTGACTGTATGCATCCAATAGTTGTTTCTGTATGTAGAAACCTGTGTAAACATTCAGATCTGTACTGCCCACTCCAGTGTGCCTTCAACTCATCTGCTCCTCAGATCATTTGAATATCCATAGGACTTCATGTGTTTGCCTTTTGCAAGGAGAACATGTTTTTTCTTTTCTGAATCAGGAGAGCATATACTTATTCATGGATGTTCTTGTTTCCATCTTGCCATGGGATATTAATTCCATGAGTTGGCTTCAAGGGAAATCCTTGCTTTAAACATTGTGTAAGTTTTGGTTTTTTTCATAAAGTGAATGGTTAAAAGCATTCAACTGAATAATACTAATTCACTTTAAAGGTTTGGTAATAAGTTGAGGTGGGTCTGGATACTCAGCTAATGTAAAATGGAAGCAGACAAACAATCACAGGGCAAAATAGCTTTTTAAAAAGGAGGAAGAGAATTATGCTGCAGATGGAAATCTGTACATTCCTCCTGTGTTACAGAGCTTCTTCCCCAAGTCTGTGGACTTCGTAGACTTTAATTAAAATTTCATTGGATTTTATGCAGAGTATATATTGACTTTAATTCAATATCATTATTACTTAGCTTTGTAAAAAGCACCATTTTGGAATAAACAAGCCAGAGAAGATTACGCAGTCCCCAGATGACTCAAAGTTTCTGCTGAAGACTCTTACACAAATTAAATCAAATGTATCTGCTCCAAATAAAAAGAAGGTAAGGCTTTTTACTGATTATTTTTATTTTATTTTCCTTCCAAAATGTTTATTTGGTAACTTGGAGGTTACGATGGATGGGTAATCAAGTAGTAAGTAGTAGTAAGACCTGGAAAGAGAATCTGTAGGACTAAAATGTATATCTACCTTGTCTTAAGCTTGATTTCATTTTTTATTACTTCACTGTTGCTCTTCTATTTTTATATTTTGTAACCATGTAATTGCTGAGCATTTTCTAATGAAATGTCATCTTACCCAGACTTGTTTCTAGTGGGTTTCTAAACTTCTGCAAGTTGCTCTGCATGTATATGTACTACCATAAAGCTAGACAAATTTTGGCACACCATTTCTCAGAGAACCTCATACCATCTTGAAGAAAAAAAAAGACCCAACAAACTCAACACTTCTGACACTGTTGTTTGGATTTGAAAAATCTAAAGAGCATTAAGATTAGAACAGAGAACGAGAAAATGTTTCACAAGTTTAGAAATGATATTTTGCAAATGTGGCTAGAATCTTCTTTTGATAAGACATAAAGCCATTACTTTCCTTTCAGATTAAAGAAAGCAAAGAGAAAGAGAGGTTGGAGAAGAGACTGTTGGAGGAATTATTCAAAATGTTCATGGATTCAGATTCTTTTTACTACAGCCTTACCTATGATCTAACAAATTCTGTGCAGAGACAGAGTGCGTGTGAGAAAACCGACTTGCCACTCTGGCGAAAAGTAAGTGTTCTACATCATGAACTGCACACATAATGGAAAAATTGCTGGTCAAAACTTGACTCATCACACCCTCAGGTAGCACAGTCTACAGTAACTGAAGATTTTGCCCTGTTGCTGGATTCAATGCATGAGAATGAAGTAAAAGTTTCTAGCAGCATGCTCTGAATTGAGCTGTTATATTCAAAAGCAGTGAATGCTGAACTTGTATGTGCAGTTGTGGTCAATAATGTTGGTGTCTTTGCTAGGAGTATTTCTGAATACTGTTGCAAAAAATGCCTCTGTTTTAAACAGGTTGATGACAGATTCTTTTGGAACAAACACATGATTGAAGATCTTATCGTCACTGATGTAAGTTATTTCTAACAAAAGCTGTTTTTTGTAAGTACTACTTCTAAAAAGAATTTCAGTTACAATGTGTATTTTAAGGCCACATAGAAGTTGACTTAAAAACATGTTTAGATTGGTCACAATCAGGGCTGGCCTTCTGCAACTGACCTACCAGGCAAGTGATGCTCCCTTCTTCCTCCAGCCAAACTGTCAGTTAGCCCATGTTCCGTGCTAGTTAACAAATAAACTCACCTTAGGTGGCTTATTTTAATAAACAATGCAGAGTAAGCTGTGATATGCCAGTTTGTGCTGATGTGTGAATGTAAACTTCAGATCTATTCTAAAGCTTTTCTTATTTAAATGATGGAATGATTTTTATCTCCTGAAGTGGAGAATACTGCTTTTATCCTTGCAAAGAATAGCTGATCAGCATAAATAGTAGTGTGGAACAAGTTATTTTGAACTTCTTTTCAGATTAGATAAATGAGGTTTCCTGACTAATGAACAGAATTGAAGAGAGACATACAGTAACTACTTATGGTTGGATGATCTTGTAGGTCCTTTCCAACCTTGTGATTCTAGGATTCTATGATTCTATACTTTATTTCTTTTTCTTCAGCATATGGTCTCCTGGATAAAATTGTGAACTGTAACTACTTCGTCCATTTGAGGTCAGGCCAAGTAATAGGTTCTTTTAAAGATGCTAGCAGACACCTTACTGTATGGCTTGTATCTGTCTTCATTTGTTAAAAAATTTCTGCTTAGCCTTGTTCTATCTTGCTTCATTTCCACAGGAGGAAGAAAAATCTTAAGTTGCTTTCTTTATCTTATTCCTAGTTTAAAAGTCCTCCAACTAACAGGGAAAAATGCTGATACCTTTTACAGAAATAAGACAAAGATACGACAAAAGCTATTTAAAAATTGAAGGGGATGTGAAGCAGCTGTATATAAATGAGAAATGGGAGAAATAATGGACATGACAATGTAGAACCAACAGGAATGGAATGTGTTTTTTTTTTTTTTTTTTTTTTTTTATCCTTCAGAATACTGAAGTAAACTTCTGGATTATGCCCATAAAACTATGGATTGTGCCCATTATACAAGGATTTGTGCAGATTGAAGAACTTGTAGTCAACTACAGTGAATCTTCTGATGATGAGAAGAGCAGTCCTGAAACGCCACCTCAGGAATCAACTTGTGTAGATGATGTTCATCCAACGTTCCTTGTGGTGCTTATTTCACGACGGAGTCGGCACAGAGCTGGTAAAGAAATGTACCCATCTCTACTTATAGGAGAGCAGTTACTGAAACTAAGCTTCGGAAGTCTCTATTGTGCATCAAATGTATCCTTGGGAGTGATAGTTTTGAGAAGAATTTCCATCTTGATAAAGAGTGCTTAAATTTGAAACATACAAGACAAACTCTTGCCATTGATCATTGACTCATTTGATCATTGATCATTTGACTGGACTTCCTTGATTTTTATTTTTAGAGTTCGGATGGGAAGGAAAAAAAAAAAGCAGTAATGTAGGATTTAGGCATTTTAATACATAAAATGTGAACTGATCATTATTCTTGTTCTTCCTAGGAATGCGGTATAAGCGAAGAGGTGTTGATAAAAATGGAAATGTGGCAAATTATGTTGAGACAGAGCAACTGATTCATGTTCATAATCATACTCTTTCGTTTGTACAAACAAGAGGCTCTGTGCCTGTTTTCTGGAGCCAAGTTGGATATAGATACAACCCACGGCCCCGTCTGGACAAGAGTGAGTTTTTAAGTGGAATAATTCAAAATCAGAGTTTCTTCCACACCACCCTGCTCTTAACTCAAAGGCAAAAGAAAGCAAACTTGAAGAATGATTTTTCAAATAAAATGTAGTAGTAGAACAGCAATGTTGGAGCTGATAGAACTGATGATGGACCGCAAAAGAAATTCTGTAGAATGTATTGTGCTGTTTTTAAGCAAGGCTATCTTTGAGTATTGATTTGAGTATGAATTAATTCTTCAAAGAGAACTTACTGCTGAACAGACTGTTTCTGTCTAACACTGCTCTGCTTTGTAGGTGAAAATGAAACAGTGTCCTGTTTTCGTGCACATTTTGAAGAACAGCTGAAAAATTACAAAAAGCAGGTGGGTGTGACATGGTGAAATAGCTCACAAAAAGTTTTTTGCGTGCTTCTTGTGATTACCGGAATGGTGCTACGTAAATAGAATCTTATCTCAGTTTAGAGTTACCTGACAGGTGTGGTAACTTGCAAAGATGTTTAAGCCTACTTTTATATACCTGTCCTTAGCATTTTATAGCTCTTGTGCTAACGTTCAGCTAATGTCTAGAACTTATTTGATCTCAAGTACAACTTATCAAAGACAATAGCTTATCACAAATCTTTTTTTGACTCTTGTACTACTTACTGCATTGTATGAGTCACATTGCAACGGGTAACAAGTGTTAAATCTACATTTCTGAACAGGTCATTATTAATCTGGTGGATCAGACAGGCAGAGAGAAGATTATTGGAGATGCTTACCTTAAACAAGTTCTTCTGTACAATAATGCAAATTTGACCTATGTTTCATTTGACTTCCATGAGCACTGGTAAGAAACATACTTAATTGCTTTGCATTTTTTATTAACCAAAAAACAAAAGGGAGGAGAAAAGCTATTATTTCTGACTTCTGCATGTGCAATGCACTTTCTTTTGAATAGGGAGAACATCTTTTGTAAAGTAATATAAAAAGTTCAAGTTGGGATTAACAAGCATTGCTTTTTGTAGATTTTTGTCACTGATCTTGGTTAAATATGCACTGTTATTATGTGAAGCTTAATGTGGCTGTGCTTATTAAGCAAAGATTTCTTTACATGCTGTAAGTGTGAATTGGTGGCTGACCTGCTTTTCTAACAGTTGAGCATTCTGCATGTAATTGATTGCTATAAGGTATTTTTCTTCCAGAAGAACCCATTGCATATTTAGAGAATTCTAATGATGTTCTATAATAAAATACACAAGATTTTACTGTAATGCAGTATAAATAGCTGCTGTTTTCATGACTCTGCTCTGACATTGGCATGATCTAGTGCTGTGTAGCCTGCCCAAACATGTGATCCGTCATATAACCATGTATTTTCCCTGTTTCCCTCAAGCAGACTGCAGTTGTGGACAAATATATTGTCTAAAAACACTTTACTCTTTGCTTCCGAACTTAATATAAGAGATGGATCTGGCCTGGAAAATCATTATTGACCTAGTCTGTCACTACAAGATATTATCTGAAAGTGGGGAAAGGGGAAAGTACTGAAAGTCCTTAAGGTCACATTTTTCTCTGTAAACATCCTGAACTGACACATAGCAATGAGTTTTCATTTCTGTTTGCTTACTTTTCTTCCAAGAACTGTAGTGATGAGTACTGTTGTTCACATGGCATAAGTGAATAGGGTACTGAAAACACAACTCTTGGCAGAGGTTGTCAGAGGGTGTGTCTGCAGGTGTTACTATTATAGGATGGCTGGAAAAGCAGGGCAGGCTATCCCAGCTTCAGATCCTTTTTTGTTGACTCTGCCATAAATATTACAGAATGGTACTCGTGCCTGAATAGCTGCATACGTGTTTTTCCTTGTAGAATCAGCATTTGTCAGATTGCCTATCTCTCCCTTAGCTAAATACTTCATGTCATTTGTTTTCTGTTACTTGCAATGCCAAAGAAAATCACTACTTCAGTTCAAACTAACTGGTATGAAATTCTGTATTGTAGCCGAGGAATGAAGTTTGAAAATGTTCAAACACTGACTGATGCCATTCATGACATTATTCTTGACATGAAGTGGTGCTGGTAGGTACTTAACTGTTTTCAAGCTTGTATTAAGTTGTTTCAGGGGGACAAGTGCCTATTCAGAACCTTGAATTTGTTCTAACTATATGTTTTGTGGTTCCAAATTTGTGCATCACTGTGTATTCTGTGTTCAGAAGCATTACTTTTCCATACACCTGACAGCAAAAATTCTCAGGTTCTATTTTCTCCTTGAGGTTTACTGCGTTTAACATTTCTAAGGCTTCTTACATTTATGGAAAATGCTCATTGCTTGACCCATAAAACCTAGAGCTAAAGCCCTACTGTTGAAAACAGTGTTTTCTCAAATAAGTGAGAAATGATAATTAATACTGAGCATCACATGGTGTGATGATGAGTGAAATCGAACTACAGTCCATGTGTAAAATTTTCTGTGTCTGTAGGGGCTGATAAACTACACTGCTTTCACTGAATTGTTTGTTTTTTAATCTTGAAAGGGTTGATCAAGCTGGTGTGATTTGTAAACAGGAGGGAATTTTTCGAGTTAACTGCATGGACTGTCTGGATCGTACCAATGTAGTGCAGGCTGCTATTGCAAGAGTGGTCATGGAACAGCAGGCATGTATAACTAATGTCATTTTTTTTTAAGTATTGAGTTCCTCAAAGTTTTGCTATTATTCACAGGGAAACACACCTATTTGTGTGACCTATTCCAGGGTACTTGCTTTAGCAGCGGCGTTGATCTCTTGAGGTCCCTTCCAACCCCTGCAGCTCAGTGAAGTTTTTGTTACTGGATAAAGCTAAATTAACATCTGCTGGAAAGGGTCTTTGCAAGCTGCTTGGAGAGCCATGAAGCTGCTAATATAACTCAAAATCGTTTTAGAACAGTGGTGCCTACTCTCTTTCTTCAGAGAGGAAGGGACTGTCCACATCTTGATCATTCTTTTGTTTGGATTTAGTCATTTCAGTTTAAAATGTGCAATAACATAAAGTTAGTGTCCCAGACAGTTTGATAATCTGCTCTCTCCAGTATGTAATAGTACTTGTAAATGTAACATAGGTTGGGGGAATCACTGAAGCTTCTAAAATGGACAAATCTGGCTGTACTTAAGCAAGGGATAGAAAATAGGGTGGGCCTTCCATAAATACAAAGATTGAATGGCTCTAAGCCTTTTATCTGGCAGTTGCTGTTTGCAGATAATAAACAGGTTTCTATTTCCATTACCAATGTAAATTCAAAAGCCATCTTTCTAAATAGCTGATTGCACGGAACGTGGAGAGGTCTTTTTTAATAATTATTGTAATATTAGCTATGATGTGCTCTGTCCTTCCCAAATTATAGCCAAAGCACTTAAGAATCAATTCATAACTGAGAAAACACTGGGAGTTGATTGACGTGAAGTGGCATATTTACAATTACATGCATCTTTCCTTTGTGTCTTCTAGGAACTGTAGGATTAGCTTTACGTCAGTTGGAAACTTAATAGGGTTTGCAAAGTAAATGAATAGCCTTGTATCAATTCTAACCTATGTTGCAAACATACATACTTGAGTATTTTTAATTCTAAGTTGCAAATTGAGGTTTGTCCAGGTATCACTACAGTAGGTCTAACATTCAGTGTCTCCTGCAGTTACATATAATAGTATTAATTTCAGAATGGGAAACTCTACAGCTTTACCAATTTAATATGTGGACTTCAGTTGTTGTACCTGAGACTTATCTGGGAAAACCTGAAAGTACTGGGTGCTCTGAAGAGCACACAAGCTTTTATTATAAACACAACATACCAAGTTGCCATTAAAGTTTTCTTTTGGGGAAGGAATGAGTCTGAAGATGGAGTGACTATACTGGCTTTAGTGTCTACAAGAAAAGTCTTCATGGCATGCTTCTTTTCTTGCAACTAGAAAGAGATTCCACTTTATTTCCAAACCTTTGACTCTATGAGTACCTTTGTAATAAAAGTAATTAGCTTGTTTAACCTTTTAGAACTTTAACATGGATAACAGCTCACGTTCTCCTGATATTTTCCATAAGAAGGATTTACATTAACAAGTATGTCAAATTCCAGCTCAAAAAACTGGGTGTGATGCCTCCAGAGCAGCCTTTGCCGGTGAAATGCAATAGGATCTACCAGATAATATGGGCAAACAACGGGGATGCCATAAGCCGGCAGTATGCTGGCACAGCAGCCTTGAAGGTAAAGAGTCAACTGTTACCTGTTTTGTTATGGAGCAGTGTGCTACATTGTAGTTTTTACCTCCAATGGAAAGCTGTTGTCTTATGGAAGAAGAATTATCCACCTACTCTGTCTTCCTGGCAGAGATTGTGGCCTTTTAACAGAAGAACACTTTGTACTAAAGCTGAGGAAGGCTTGAGCGTCCAGGTGTCTTGTGGAACTGCTGGCTCTAGATAACTTTATTCTGTTAGTTTCGTGTCTAGATGCATTGCTCTTAGGTGAGCTAAGAGTTTATGATATGCTTTACTTCTAAGTAAGCAGAGTTAGAGTACTTTTAAGCACAGCTGAGGTACTTCAAAAGTACTCTGAGCGACTTCATATCAGGCTATTGTAGATAGTAGGATGATAATAATTTAGTTTTTGTTCCATAAGTTTACTTAATTAGTTGTAGTACAATCTAACAAAAAAAGAATCAGGCGTGAAGTCCATTCCTGTCCACTCCTTAAGCTTTTAGATGACTTTGGAAAACCACAGATGTAGAATTGAAGCTACTTCCTGTGTGTTCCATCGGAACAATTCCTGCTATCTGGTACTGGAGAAAATCTATGCAGGAAGAATGCTTTACACTTAAATCTGTTTTTAAATCTCTCTACTAAACTTTGATTTGTTTGTTACACTAGTCTTTTTATTGCAATCAAAAATGCCCAACGCTCTTGTCTTACTACTAGTATTTGGCTTTAACTAGATAAAACTTGATTTACAGGCATAAATTTTTAGTTCTTCTGCTTGCTGGATATCTCTACCCACTATTGGGGTTAACATTTTGATTGTGAGATTTCTTTCAACTTAAAGATGAAATATACTTGACGTTCATAACAGTAGTTATCAGGATTTTTAGAACTATTCTATATCAGTTCTCAAGTTCTCTGAAAATAATCAGAATCCTCTAATGAAGTGTGACTACTAAGGCTGCTTCTCACCTTCTAGATCACAGAAGGCATAAGAAGGCATAGAAATTTGTTTCTGAGGCAGTGTGGATATCTGCTGTTTTCTTTCAGTATGTTGAAGTTAGCTTACTTTAGTAGCAGAGGCAAAAAAAAAAAGCAAACCATTCTCAGTAAACTCCATTGTTTCAATAATGTTTGTTTGTTTGATAAAGGACAACTTTTTAAGGTGTTTGGGCATCCCAAATTGAGCTATTGAACGTCTGGCTTGAATATTAGGTGCCACTTATCTGATTAGCTTTCCATTACAATTATACACAGAATTATATTTCTGTCAAAAGTGCGAGATTCTCTGAAGAGTCAAATGATGCCATGAGAAATACTTTGCTTTCCTAAGAACATTTATTTTCAACTTGTCTATGGAAATAGTTATTTGAACATCACTGCTGAGCTGTTGTTTGTTCAATCTGGAGTATCAGGATGTCAAAGCTTTTGAGCTAAGTCTGCTGCTTCTAAGCTGTGTGTGTGCATGACGTGCATGTTCTTGTAACAGGGTGACTTCACAAGGACTGGTGAAAGAAAGCTGGCAGGAGTAATGAAGGATGGAGTAAATTCTGCAAACAGATATTACCTGAATCGTTTCAGGGATGCTTATAGGCAAGCAGTCATAGGTAAGGATAAAACTTCAGTTAAACTAGATTATTGTGCTTAAGTCTGTTCAGAATCATCTTGGCTTTATCTTTGACTGCTTTTTCTATGTGCCCCTGGTGTGTATATACATACATAACATTCATTTCTTTGCAGTGGACACCAAAGGAAACAAGCATTTGGACATTAAACACAACTCAGTTCCATGGAATACGTAGCATATGCAATATGTAGGATAAATCACTATAGAATTTGTTCCTAACTTAATTTTAGCATTAATTCTCTTGTGACGTCTCTTAAACAAAGGAAGGTTCAAATTTATTTAGGAAAGCTTTCATAATTGTAGATACTTGAAAAGTGGTTAATTAATCTTTCTGAACAGAATGTTGCCTGAATTGAGAACTCTGTAGGTACAATTTTGTCTTCTGTCAGCAAAAAAGATTACAGCTCACTATTTTAAGAACCACTGAGGAATTGACAAAGCAATTCACAGACTACTGTTGTATATTGCTGAACTGTTGGCAGCTTCTTATTGATATCTTGTGTTTTTAAATCTAGACTTGATGCAGGGTATCCCTGTAACAGAGGATCTCTACTCCATATTTACAAAAGAGAAAGAGCATGAAGCCCTGCACAAAGAGAATCTGAGAAGCCATCAGGAATTGATTAGTCAGTTGTTGCAGAGCTACATGAAACTGCTTTTATCAGATGATGAAAAATTCCATGGAGGATGGGCACTTATTGATTGTGACCCAAGGTTTGTTGAATGAACTGACCAATCATAACTGACCAGCTGCTATCACGTCTTCTGTTAATTACTTCTGACAAGTTATATAACTTTGATAACTGGTATGTTAAACAAGTGCAGATGTTCAGCTGTGAACTACGGTTGAGTAGTTGTAAGAGTAAAAGTCTTACAGACCTTGTGTTTTATCTCAGATGCCATAAAAATGGTGGGTGCTTGAGTTTTTTGAAAAATCATCTGGCTATATGTGGAGAATGTGGTAGACAGGACTCTTAACTCCCCTTAGTTCCAGAAGGGGCTGTTTGATCTGTATGTCCTTATTCTTCCTCTACAAAGCAATAACTTGACTTCAAATTCATTGGATCATGTTAAATTCTGGTGTAATAGATGAGTAGTAGGAAATCCTAGGTGGCTCTTCATGATGACAGTGAGCATAAATAAATTCTAATTTCGTTGATAAGTCTCCTTATCAAGTTCAGAGTACGCTAAAGTATAATAGATAAACAATGGTCAGATCTTCTGCAGGCTAAACTTTAACTTTTCTCCTCCTTCAGTCTCATTGATGCCACTCATAAAGATGTGGATGTTCTGCTGTTGCTTTCTAATTCTGCCTACTACGTGGCCTAGTAAGTTACTTCTCTTACTTTGTGTAGTTTACTTTTACTAGCTTTGTTTCAAATTAGTAAGTTTTAAACTCTGATTCTTTTTCTAGTTACGATGATGAAATTGACAAGGTGAATCAGTACCAAAGGCTAAGCCTTGAAGCACTGGAAAAAATAGAAATAGGTAAGAATACATAATGCATGTGTTTCTTGAATGCTCTTAACAACAGCTCGCCCAGTTAATGCATCTGTAGTTTGCTTTGAATAGAAACAGCAAGCTTCCACACGACAGCAAGCTTCCACACGTGTTGCATCCTGTCCAGTGCATCCTAGACATTTGCTCTCTTGCTGATAAGACTCCAGAGTTCTTTCACAATCTTTTGATCTGGTCCTGCTTGTAATGGAAGCTTTGATCCCTGGTAGAGCTCTAAAGCAACAACAAAAATGCACTCTCAAACTCTTCCAAAAAATACCAAAGCACCAAAGCCAACACCATCAATTCATCAAACCAAAATGAATCTCTCAAATGCCAGTAACTGATTAATCAAATTCTGTAATCAGTTACAGGTATGTGTATTTGGTGGACTTCTTTATTTGATCCAAATACAGCAGTTGTCTCTCAGTTGTGTTTCAGATCTGTTTCATAGCTTTTTAAAGTTTGTTCTTTTTCAGTAAGGTCTGATAAGGAAAATTGTGTTTTGGAATTGTTTTATGTTGATTAACTTCTATTGTTGCCCCCCTTCCTGAAGTTATATCATCCATTACAAAACGCCTCATGATTTTATCACCTCCTTGCTGTAATTCTCACTGTGTGTGTATAATTCCTAAGAATTCTTTGGAAAAGTCTGCCTCACTTGTGGATTTCCACAATACACCTTGATTTACCAATTAAAGTTGAAACAGCAAGAGCAAATACCTTGCTAAAAACACATAACACCTCCAGCTGTCCAGTGATAGGAACAATGTACCTTTGAAGTGCATTGAAAAGTTGAAGTACTTGATTTAAATTGTGAAACTTATTGGTGAATACATAACTTTCTCTCTTTAATCTTCTCAGAAACATTTCCTAGGACATAGGATGGAATAGATGCAGAATTTTTCTCCTCTCTGAGAGGATGGTCTGTAATAAACGGGCAGGATTATAACAAAGTGCGTGAAGTCCAGTTGCTCTTTGAAAGTAATTGATAACTTAGTTATTGTGGAAAACCTTTCATTTAAAATGCCTGTGCTATTTAAACAAAACGTGAAGGTGTTTCTTACTTGTTTAGGTATAGTCTCCACAATACCTTTCTCATTATTCCATTCAAGGGTATTTCTAATTTTGTTTTTTCTCAGGACCTGAGCCTACTCTCTTTGGCAAACCCAAGTTCTCCTGCATGAGGCTACACTACAAGTACAAGGACACAAGTGGATATTTTCACACCCTTCGAGCTGTGGTACGCAACCCAGATGAAGATGGAAAAGGTTTGTTTCTTGTGTAAAAGCTTTGTATGTGAAAGTGTACTAATTATACCAGCTTTCCTCTAGAAAACCTTTTCCATAGCTGTTAAAATTTATCCACCATAGGTTGTTTTGATATAACTAACTCTTCTACTGGAGGAAGGGGAAGAAAGCTGTATATCCTGTGTGTACGCTGAACTGTGACTGTTTTAACAGAGGAAAAATAAGCTTCAGATGTGGTTTTAAAGCAATACTTTCATCTAGAATGAAGTCTCCAATTTTGGAGTAACGAAGATGTAGATATGAGGATAAAACAGACTTCATATTGGCTCCTAATGAGCATAAGAAATTGGTTTAGTTACTGAAAGCAACATCTAGAAACATTCTTGCTTCTTGTTTAACTAAATAAAAGAAACTCTAATAGGGAAAACCATCACTCTTTACCTGGAGCACTGAATTTAGTCAAGGATTTAGACTAAGTGTAATTGTATGTGTTCCGTCTGCAAATGTATTACGGCAGTGATTCATTTACACCCAGTGCTTAAGGAGCATCTATTTCCTTAGATTTATTTGTAAGCTTTTAATCAGTTGCAACTTGAGTGTAACAACTCTAAAGAATAGGGGGGGGAACCCAACCTTAATGAAGTTACAAAAAAAAAATCTAATTTTAGATCTTGGGATGTGGAGATGTCAAGTTTTTAAATCTGACAGGCTGCTAATTGGATTTCAGACACTCTTCAGTGCATAGCAGAAATGCTGCGAATCACAAAGCAAGCAATGGGATCAGATGTGCCTATTATTGAGAAAAAGCTGGAGAGGTGAGTGCTTTAATCATGCACATCTTTGTCCGAGCTTTGCTGTCCTCAGTGGCTAAGATTACAACAGTAAAATGTGTGCTACCTAAAAGAAAGAATCCTGCTTCTAGTAGGAGTCCTACCAGAAAGTAGCATAGTAGGAAGTACCTGCTAGGAAGTAGCATATCTAGATCCAGATATTAATTTGGTATGGTGCTTTCAGTGGTTGCTATCTACAGATGCTTTCTTAAAAGTACAAACAAGAATACTGTTTTGTACCTTTGTGACTACACGGAATATTTGTTATCAAACGTAAGTAACATACTGCAAATTGAGTGCTTCATGATTAGTCTGAATTTTAATTCCTAGCTGAACTTGGATGTCTGTTTTACTAGTTCTGTAGTTAGGAAAAAAAAATATATTTTTAGATTAAATCATCTGAAATGTTAAACAACCCCAGATAGTGTTTTGGGTCTTGCGTGAAGAACGTTGATAGAAGATGAGGTGACATTTAACTCTTAAGAATGTCTTAGAGTAGTGGACAGTGTGAGACTTGGTGTTTTTAGAATTTACATTTCTTTATAAAGCAACAAAAATGGAAAAGAAAAAAATTGCTAATGTCTTGTACACCAGAATGTAGGGATGCAAGTATTTAGTCTGAGTAAATGTGAAGTGTCCAAGGCTTTATTTTTGTTCCTACAAGAAATAAACTGCTTAAATGTATGGTCTAGAAACAGATAATGCAAGAACTGTGGTATGAAGCTTTAAAAACAGAAATGAAGAATGTAGTTTACTTCCCAAGAAATATGGACTTCTGTGCCTGAGTTAATAGCTTGTTCTCTGAGATGGCTGGAATGTGAACTAATGAACACCTGTGTATTAATCAGAATGGCACATCAGTTTTCATTTTTGCAAGCTCACTTAGAGGATAGTTCTCAAATACCTGTTTTAGATAATTTATCTAATGAGATACAATCAACTTAAAAGTAATTCGTATCTCCAAATACTGGTGAGGTGTTAGAAATCATTTAAAAAGAACAGTGGAGTACAAATAAGAGGAAGGCTACTTGATATTTAATATATTTTACTAGTTCATTCCAGTTCAAACTGCATGAGCTAGAAAATGCTTTTTGCTTGACAGTTTACTGCTGGGCTGCACAACACATCAGAGCATGCATTCAGTAGCTTTCTTATGCATCTGATTACTGGGCTATCATTTCAATTTCTGCTCAGCTGGAAAAAGAAGCAAGAAAATTTTGCTTACAGGCCCTAAATACTGATTTATTTATTTTTTTCCTAAATCTCAATATAGATTGCATCATAAACAGGGTAGGAATTATAAGGACACGGACATCAAATAGTTTCATCTGAAACTACAACTATTTGCGTATTTTTGCCTTGTTTGAATGCCGTTCTGTCACACCTTTGTTCTTGTTGTTTTTAATTTGATGAGCTTATATGGGTACAGTTTATGTAAAGTGCCAATCTCTATGGAAATAGACTGGAAAATGGTGAATACTTGGTGTTTATAGATGAAATGCTCTTAGTTGGACACTAGAGATTGGTTTTTCTTCCAGGAAGAGCAGCAAACCTCACGAAGACATCATTGGCATTCGCTCTCAGAACAGAGGGTCCCTGGCACAAGGCAAGAATTACCTACTCAGCAAGTTTTCGTCTCTCAATCAGAAAGTGAAACAAACCAAATCCAACGTGAACATCAGCAATCTTCGGAAGTTAGGCAGCTTCACCAAACCTGAAGTGAAAGTTAATTTTTTAAAACCGAATTTGAAAGTTAATCTTTGGAAATCAGACAGCAGCCTTGAAACTTTAGAGAATCCAGCAGCAGATACTAAAGTCCATGCTGAATCTGATACAGAAATGTCAGATAATGATTCTTTCCACTCAGATGATTTTCTGACGAATTCTAAATCTGACGAGGACAACCAGTTAACTGACTCTCTAGAGAACATAGGGCAGATAGATTACGTGCTGCCTAGCTGTGGTATCATTGCCTCAGCTCCACGGCTGGGCAGTCGGTCCCAGTCTGTAAGCAGCACTGATATGAACATCAGCATCCATGTTCCAACTGAGATTCATGTCACTCAAGCTAACCAGTCTGACTGTGAAGATGTACCTGTACCTTCTGCTGACAGTGCGGAGATGGAATTTGCTAAACCTATTGATGTGTACTGCCAGAGGTTTGTACAGGATGCTCAAAATAAAATGTCAGATGCTTTGGAGTCGGAGACTTGCTCTCAAGAGCCACATCACGCAATAAATGAAACCAGCAATAATGTGTGTAAGGAAGCAGAAAACAAGACTGAAACTATCACAGGCATTCCTTCCAGGCCATCCAAGCTGGATGTACAGTCTTCTGAGCCAAATCCTCAGCTCTTAGCTGTTGATGGGACTGACTTTACTAAATCTCACAGAAGCCCAGGATCTGCTTCTGGTATCCCTGAGACAGGACTCCACACAACTCCTTCTCCAGCTGACAGTAGCAGCAGCAGGGCTGTATCTCCTTTTGCTAAAATTCGCAGTTCCATGGTCCAGGTTGCAAACATCACACAAGCAGGATTGACTCAAGGAATTAATTTTGCTGTGGCAAAGGTCCAGAAGAGCCCTGCAGAATCAGACGCTCTACATGAAATCAAACAAAAAGAACTGAAAGAAATGTTTACACAATGTCAGACACGAATAATTCAAATTTAGTTGTTAATGGAGTGTTCTTCTTGTTGTGGCTTTTAATATACCAATACTTAAAAAAAAAAACCCTAAAAAAACCCTAACAAAAACCCAAGAACCCTATATTGGAGTTCACTGTAGCATTAACTGCTAATGAATAATGGGATCAAAAATATGGATTACTTGTTTACAGTGCAAGAGATGCAAATGAATTTGGTTCTGGCTTCAGAATTCCCTTAGGCAGCTGAGACAAAAGAAGGGTAAATCATGTTTGAACAGGTAGTTTAGACACTGGGACTTAGTAAGCATGCTGTTTATCTTAAATCTGTTGCACAGGTGTTTTTTTGGGATTAATTTTGTAGCTCTTCTGACTTATGTGGAGAATATTTATACTCAAATGGTTATTGTACTGCACTTCTGTGACCTTACTTACCTTGCACTGCACCAGCAAAATAACTTCTTAATAGTAGATTACACGTTATTTATTTTTGGACTAATATTTTTACTTGTTTCCATTGAAGTTTTAGATGCAATTTTCTATGAATTGTGCCTCTACAATGAGAAATGTGCTTTTTTGTTTTTTGTTTTTGTATTTAATTACGTTAATCAGCAATTAAGACTTCTCACTGTTCTTTTCTTTCCACACTGCCTGGGCCACTTTCCGTAAAGATATGATATCCTGATACAATCTGAAATATCCACAATCCTGCAGTGCAAATTTATCTTGTGGATTTGAGGTAAAGGGAAGTGAGGCAAATGCTCTATTTTTTTTTTTTCCAGATTAAAGCTGTTCCACACCCTTTATCCAAATTCTAGGTAGTGGCAATACGCTCACATTTTGAGATAGTGTAACACAAGACCAGCCAGGTACCTGAACTTCAAGCATTGTGACCCCCCCATGCTGTCACTCTCCTTGTGTATTCTAACTGTCCAGCTGGAAAGATGTAACCTTTAAAACAGAAGGCAAATGTTTCATAAAGTCAGTGTTGACATCAGAGCATAGTTGTCTTTATCATCTAATCAAAACCAAATTCATTACCAGCTCAAGCTTTGCATACTTGCAGAATAAGGCTAACCTTCCACTCATGCTGGGAACCAGGTTTAAAAGAAAAACACCAAACAGCACATATATGTGTCAAAAGATTATTCTGCCCAGAAATGCCTTGCACTGCCATCCTCGTGCAGGACATTACCCCAAAGCAGATGTCGCTATGCTGTGGTTCGTAACTCTACCTACTCTAACCACTGTTATAGAGCCAGTGCCTCTCTGTTCTAGTCCATGTACTGTAGGTAGGCTGCACGTGGTGTTTTTAAAAGTAGTGTCATGGGTAGGCTAGTACAGCATCTTAGGACTTGTTCATCTGAGATCATCGTCTGATCTTCATCTAAACTGAACTGTCTGAAACTTTATTTATTTGTTTTACTGAAGTGATGTGGGTTTGGGATTTTTTGAGTGTCTATACTTGTGGCTCTATTTAAAATTAAACTACTGCTGTATTTTAATGTAAGCAATATATGAGATATTTTAATAAAAAAAAATAGAACCCAAAGATGCTTCCTTGCATGTTGTCAAGGTATATGCTACTATATAAGTCTGGAAGGTTAAGTTTCAAAGGAGGGGGTAGGTTGCTTTGACCCTTTATCTGGCAGAGACCTTTTATCATTTTCTCCTGGAGCTGCAGTGCTACAACATTAGCCTGAAGGGGAAAAGTCATAGATACATCCAGAAAATGCTCCTAAGAAACTGCTGAAAATGACACAGAACTTGCATAGCTTCTGGGGGAGGGAGAATTCCCACAAAGCTGTAGTAGCTGGAAGAAATTTTGTCATTTTGGTAGTAAAAAGAAACTGACCCATGCAAACATTTGCATTCATACAAGCACAGAAGGGTGTGGGGAGAACCTTAAAGCTCATCTGCTTCTACCACTCTGACTGGGGGCTGATTGCACCCACCATCCAACTGCTTTCAGAATCTGTCAATTAATGTGTGATAAACATTAACATACTCTTAATGCTTGAAATAGCTTTCAGTTTCAAGGAGGCCTGATACTAAGGCAGAGGCAAGGGCATGTCTGAAAGTGATAAGACTAACTCACCTTGCCTTGGCTAGCCTTCTAAAGGCTTTGCAAACAGGAAAAGGAAGCTACAAAACACCTCATTGCAACTGTGCAGCCAAAACAAGGTTTCTCCATGCTCCCTCCATACATTTCACTATGAAGTGAGCAGCACTCTCCAGTGTACATACCATACACCCACCTTAAAATTTCACTAGCCTTTGTTGCTGTTGCCAAGCTTATCTAGCAGCTTCAGAAAGTAGAGGAAGCAGCCGTGTGACACTGCACACTGGAGCTCACTTCTTCTATAAGCTGTCTTATTTTCTTGAAGAGACAGTACCATAACAAAATCATCATCAAGAGAACGTTTACAGGCTGTATTTTTGCATTTTTCCCCAGAGTGGAGCCAGGTTTTAGACAAACACATCTTTAAGCTGAAAAAACAATATTGGCTGAAGTCAAAAGTGTAGAAAAAAAACTTTTTATACTCGAGTACCATTAAGTTGCAGACAAAAAAAAAACAATTTCAAGTTGCTTCTGCTGTGCAGCTACCATTGTGCTTGGAACAGAAAATGCAATAAACTAGCAGCTTCCTGTTAACACTGTCTCACTCAAAAAGTAAGGTGGCTTAGGCTTAACGTAAAGTTCACAAAAGAATATTTAGTCTTATCTAGAATTAACTGTGATTTATATACTTTAAGCTCTCCATGGGGGCAGAAGCCCTACCCTTGTACCATCTTTATGGATTATTCTGTATGACTTCAGTATTTATTTCACTCAAACCACCCTTGTTCCACCAGTTCTGCAAGTCATATTAGGGCAGGGGGGATTCTTGTGACCATCAGTGCAAACCGTACAGTATAAGATAGAGACCATTCTTAGTACTTAATTGATATTATTCATACAAACCCCTGCATTACTAATAACATACTAATATAGTAAGATGTGGCTTATGTAAGTATCAGTTGTCCCTGTTATTCTGAAATAGCTTGAAGTGTAAAGCTCATGAGAGGGACTGGTAGGTTAGTGAGAGTTGTCTTTAAGTACAGTAAGGATGAATTTCATACTGGAATCTTAGCTAATTTTAAATTGATTCTTCATACTGCACTAGAATCAGTATCATTCTGCTGCTCAGAGGGCAACAACACACCTTGCAGAGCCCTGGCTGCCTAAAGCCCAAAGTTAAACTTACAGAAACTGCTCAGCAGCAGCCTCCTCTGCTCCTCCAACTCACACAGCTGAAGAATCACACCATACTTATCCCCAAGCAGACTCTACCCCCTGCTATAAGGGCAACGGGTTACATTTTCCTATTGTTAAAGGAAATGAGCTTACACAAATTCAGTATTAAACTTTAATATCAAATCATTTGCTCAGTGTTACCAATTCTCAATTACAAAACAGGCTCCAAAAAAATTTCATAAAATATGTTTAGCTGGCTGAACAGAGATAGTGTGTTCAGATTGCAAGGGTAAATATCCATAATATCTTGGTATAAATTATCTACAAAAAAACTGGTATAAACAATATCCCAATCTTAGTATGGGTTCCATTTAGGATTAGACAAATTTTTATCATGACATCCACAAAACATTAAAGTTCATTTCCATTAACACACTTTTGCTGCTGAAGCCTGGCTTTACGCAGTGCCTCCAGTTGTTTTGCTCTCAGCCACCTCTCTCTTGACAGCGTCGTCTGCCCCGCGCTGAGGGACAGGAACCTGGACGAGCAGAAACAGCAGTTAAGGAAGAATGTGGAGATGGTTTCACACTTGGTAACCTAAAGCAGCTTAAGAACAATCATCAGTATCTCAGAAACTGGAAAGCAGAGGATGAACTCTACCTGGTTAAGATACTGACAGAAACAAAGGAAAAAGATTCCTCACACACCTGCCTTAAAGCGTCAGCATTAAATGAGTTTGGCTCCAGCTTGCTTCAAAGTCTTCCATCCAAACTAACAGCACTACCCACCTTGCTACAAGCAGAGTTCTGTGCAGGTCATCAGCAGTTATGCTCTCGGGGTCATTCTTGCGCATTTCCACAAAGTCTTCTTCAACTGCCTATAAACAGTACAGCAAACAAAAGTGGCGACAAAGGACTTCAGTATTCAAACACCACAACTATCCTTAGATTACAGGAGGAACGTCAGGAAATCAGCTTGGATAAAAACAGGCTTGCTCATCTTTGAATATAATTATTTTCAAAATGAGTTTTAGCAAGCAGGATGTGTATGAACTCTGTACACTGAAGCACTCGTGAGTACAAACCCTTGAAGGCACGCATATCCATGACAATAAAATGCTTCCTTTTTAAAGAACTTCCAACAGCCACTGCCCGGGAGAGAAATGAGCAAGTACAGTAACATAGTAAGGCACTTTCTGTCTGATGGAGTTGAAAATCAGCTAGTGAAATCTTCCATACCTTCGTCACTTCATCAGATATGCTGTAATCCAGCAGTCTCAGTAGAGTTAGGTAAATTCGAAATTTGTTCAACACAGAAGGGAGCACTGCAGTTAGGAGGCTGTTCACGTACTCCTCCATGTTTGGTGGAATTATCTGTGGTTGTAACTGGACTTGGCAATCTGACTGGAAAATAAAATCATCCCTTTTCATATGGTTTTTCTACTCCAAGATTTAACCTCCAAGGCAAAAGTCTCAGAATTTAGGCAAGACAATTCCTTCTTTAAATACTTAACAATTCCCTTTGTGAAACCCAGCGTGGAGTTTTATTCAGTAAGTCAGTTTCCCTTTGAGACAAGTGCACAGTTTCTCAGTTTATAAAGCTGGACTGCAAGTGGTCAGAGACACGTAACATTAGGCTACTCTGTTTTTTCAAGGGGCAATTCCAGACAAACTGCTCTTTATTCATACACCCAACCCCTCTTGAAGCTGTTTTACAATGAAGCTTTCAGAGCAGTGGTCTACCTGCAGGCTCTACCCAACGTTGTAATGCCCACTGATAACTTCAGTCACTACCTTGCCATCAGTATTCAACTAAGCAGGAAAGGTGGCTCTCTTACATCACTGCTCATAAGACAGTCTTCCTGTCTTCACGTGTATCTTTCTTTGTCCCTGGAACAGTGTGCTCAGTGTTTTCAAATAGCTACTAACAGTCATTATTCCCCAAATTCAAAAAGATCTTGCCGTACCGGTAGGAGCGATCGGCCCTCTGAGGTGATAAGAACGTTAATATTGCATGGGAATTCCATCTGGTGGTAACTGAAGTCATAATCCACTTTCTGCCAAGTTATCAGATTACCCAAGGCTTTCACATTGTGCACACCTAGAAGAGCAAGAAAAAACTCTGACAGCTTTGACTTTGACTGCTTTTTCAAACTGATTTCCCTCCCCCCCTCTCCCCCCCCCCCAGTGTTTTTAAACGAGCAGCATTTAATTGTTAGATGCTGTGGTTTGTTATCTTGATTTTGTTTGGAAACTAATAAGGAAAATAATTTTAATAGCTTAAATATTTTCTTCACTAAAGTTTCGTTGCTTGAGTAAAGCCAGATTAACAGCCTTCCCTCATGCAAAGGCTCAGAAGCAAATAAGTAACTTTCAGTAGTAATAATTTAAAAAGAAGTTATGTTTTTCAATAGTGTCTACCTGAAATCTCAACCTGGCTAATTCTGCCAAACTTTGAGCTGCAATGGGACAGAGCACCAACCACTCATTAAGGAGGCCCAGCAGTCTTGCAGCATCACACACTTCAGACTCATGAAGGTAGTACTGTTCTTTTAAAAGTCACTTCCAGTGACATTAGTCTTTCCTCAAAACATCACATGTAGCCATGCTATACATTCTCCAGTCATTGAGCTTCTAGAAGGTACCACAATTCCTCTTTTATGTAGGTTATTACTTAAAGCTCTGTAGAAAGCACACTGTGCAACACTACATCAGCTTAAATGACAGAACCACCCTTTTTTTCTATGAGACACTAGCTAATTTTGTATGCCCCACATTTAAGTAGGGTTTCATGGGATGGTTTTCATATATACAGTAAATGTATAAAGCATCAGGCAGTGTATGCTCCCCCCACCTTCTTCGCCTCCCAGAAAAGCCAAACCACTGTAATGGTTCAGAGGTATTGCGGTCTGAAGACTCATTCAAACCAGCAGCCTCTTCCATCAAGCGTCAGACACGCTGCCCAGAGCACTCTATGACACAGTCATACCAAATGAGATACCATTTTGTTTCACTACAGGTCACCTGAGGTCTGGGACAGGTAGTACTCCTTAATAAAGGGATTCTTGGGGGGGAAAAAAAAACAATAGGTGTAGGACTTTTAATTCTAGAGCTATTCGTTCTGACTCAATACAAGCACTTCTGAGCAAAACAGCAGAAATTTCCAGTAAGCAAAACTGAGAGATCATGCATTAAATTGTCTGAGAAGGCAGCAGAACTAGCAGCATTCTACTTCAAGCAATGAAATAGAATATGGAAACCACCAGCTGTTTTGTAACAGAAACTTGTCACTGGGACACAGTTAGCACCACTCTCTTCAAATACATACATATAAGAAAAAATTGTACCTTTTGTGTCAAGCTGTCCTTGCTCAAGCTGAGTCTCATCTATGACAAGGGAAGTGTTGCTGGCGAGCTGCAGTATTCCACTGACTAAGCGATTAGCTGTGTAGTCTTTGCGTGGGATAAATCGTGAGTGGTTCATGTTTTCAATCGTCATTTGGAGGCGATAGGACTGCAATGAGAAAAGAAACTCCTCGCACATCTCCTCTCACCTCTCCGGGAAGTAATTTTTTCTTTAGCAGGAACTGCAACTGTGAACCTCCACAGGAAGTAAAATAAAACTTGCTGCCATAATACAGAACACATTTTATTCCAAACATCCAAATACTAAAGGCTTAAGAAGTGATGCGTTAAGAAAAGGTAGATGCATCTGTCTGACAGTTCAATACATACGAGGAGAGGACCTGTTTCCATGTTCATCTTAGACAACTAGGATAACACAGGCTTCAACTGGAAGAGAGCCACATACATCTCCACTTTTACCTGCCCCTTAGATGGAGATCAGCAACTTTATTTAATAAGTTACAGTCTCTTTCTTTTGGCCAATTACCCCAACATCTACGACTAAAAACACTGCAACACTGTGATGTTATTCTTACAGCTGGGACGAGCTGCTGGATGATGCGGTAGATGTGCTCTGTGAAGATGCTGTTCCTTGGACATCCACTCAAGTTGACTGTGAATTTTCCCAGAGGAAGCACATCTCGTCTCGCATAACTAAATCAAAAAGAAACATGGTGAGGGAAGTATCTGATTAACAGAGTGATCAGAGATATCACTCAAACGGAGCGATCTCTCTTATCAAACTGAGCGATATCTGTGATCAATCTCTGATAGCTAGCAGGAGATTTCAGTACTGATATATACGTAAATAATAGGCTCATTTTTTGCTCCTTCTCCAGTGCGCATGGAACTAAATTAGACTGAACTCTGCTTTGGAAGGCTTTGCAGCATTGTACAAAAGCAGTACATTTATAGTGCTTGTGATATGTTCTATTTTCCTTCTGCTCTACTGCAAACACTCCATGCTTTCTCTTTCTTATTGCTCAGTTTCCCTACTGACTATGCTTGTTCATTTCCCCTACCTGCCCTCAGCTTTCCTCTCCCTTTTCTTACTGTATATCTTCTGCCAGTTCTTGACAAGTTTCACATTTTTTTGTGATAAGAGGAAAAAAACTACCGTGTGACCCAAGCATCAGAGCGTTCACAGCCAGCAAGAACAGTGTGTGCACACAAATGTACTGATATTGTACCTCTGTTTAAACTTTTATCTAGGAGATTTTTTTCCAGCTCTCAAAGCAACACCAAAAGGATGAAACTGGCCTCTGAACAAAACCTTCTGGTATTCCAGAGAACGAAGTCTGCTAATACTGCCCACTATGACAGGATAACTATCTGGACAAAGTACTGCTGGAATAAACAGTTTCTGCTGTTCACTTACAGAATGGTGAAGAACCCCAAAAAAGAAATGTCTTTTGAAAGACAAACATCTAAATACTTACACTGTAGAGATGAGATGCAATATAAGGTACTCTGCAGCCAAACTGTCTCCCAAGAGGGCATGTGTGAGGAACCCAAGCAACTCTGCTCTAACTGGTGACAGCTCAGACATGAAATTAGACACAACTGATAAGAGAGCAGAAGACAATGTCAGAGAATGGGCAGTTCTTCGCCCCCCACTTTTCTTTACATAAAGCTTGTTTTCCATTACAATCAGATGGAGAAGAGTGGTTACTCCAAGACAGAAAAATAAACATTCGTTTGCCTACAAAGCAATTACTGGCTTCAGGTAACTTCAGCTGCACAGCATTTCCTTTGAAATACTTTTTTTTTTTATTAAATTAAATGTTATAAATGCAAATAATACTTTTGCAGAAGTCTATAATGCTTGGAGTCTAATTTCTGAGATATATAGCATAGTCATACCAAATCAGAAACAAAAAATCCCCTTACACACAGCAGAGCTCAAAACAGCCAATACAATGTATGCAAGGAAGGGATGAAGTACATCATTGTTAACGTGCAATAATTAACAAGAAAACTAATAGTTAAATCAGCCACAAAGAATGACACAGTTACTTCAAAACCAGAACTGTTTTTGCTTATTCTCACAGCATTATGATTCCTTATGTTGCACATATGTTTACTTACACTGCAGTATGAATTTGGAGATATAGTTTTCCAGCAATTCACTACTGCATTTGAAAGCAAATGGAATCTTACAGCCAAACAGCTTGGTGAAGTCTTTGAACTTGTAGATGCTAAGTATGTTTCATTTAACTCACATTTAGTTCAGAAAAAGCAATGCATAAGCATCACATAAATACAAACTCGTGTTTTGAATGGCTGTGGCATTGAATGGCTCTTCTACTTTCACAAAACTTAAAAACAAATCTAATACTGATGCATTTGTCTCCGAGCTAAGAAATCCCTGTCCATATGTACCAGCAAACTGCACATTTACAAGTGTGTAGAGTGAAGTGTACTCACAGGTTTTACTCTCTTCTTCATTAAGGCAAGCAGGCAGTAATGGATTAAGATGTTGCAATTTATGTGCCAAAATCACGTGGATTCTGGGGACTAATGAGGATGGAGGACTGTGTACTCTCTGCTCTTCTGCTGTGTCCATGCACTCCATAGGATCCAGGGTTGAGCTATCCCTAGGAAAGGGCACAAACAGACTTGAAAATACTCCAAACCTTTTTCTCCACCTGAGCACAAGCTGTTGGAACCATGGCATGAACACAGCATGCCTGTTCCCAACATCTATTCCCAACTCTTGGTAACTTCTGTATTCCAACTATAGGAACTGTCTTCAGGGTTTTTATTAACATCAAATACAAAATCACAGTTTATAACCAATGAGATGGAAACACCAAAGCATGCTTGACAGAGGAAGTTGGATTCTATTAGTGTCAGGAGGATAATGGATTCTTACATTCCTGGGGAAAAAAGCCACCCAAAACAGACCACATTGTTTGCTGCACCACTTAATCAGATGCAACTTCACATCAAGCGTTACACACTGCTCTGTCCAGCAAACATGGATGATGTTATATACATACAGCAACTTTTCAGAAAAGATGCATTACTTTTTTGTTGTTTTCTGCCAGGTTCTAGGCACTGCCAACAAGAGGTTCAAGGCAGCCCCATAACAGCTGTATCGGCGGCTGAGAGAAAAAAATCTGAGCATACTTCAACTGTAGCTTGCACGTGTTACCTCTTAATTTAGAGTTCAGTTATACAAGGTTTGGTCTTCTCAGTGGTGCCTTACAAAATCCCTTTCAGGCTGTTTTCATGTGTTATGTACAAACTAAAATCTAAAGGTGACTGTACAGTATGACGGCAAGGATTGGTACAAATCTGATGAACTTTTACTAGCCTTAAGCTGAAAGGCTTCATTACTTCAAGACCTCTCCAACAACCCTCTGTCTCTTTCTATCAAAAAAAAAAAAATCTTTTGTTTAGACTCTGCATTCAAGATGTTGCTAAATGCCACCACGTTGTTTATTTGTGATAGAATGACATGCAGAAAACAAATAAATAACTGTATGACACCAACTGATCTGTCAGTGCAGGATTAGCTTTCTGTCAGACAGCTGATAGCCAAAAGCAGCTGACCAGGCTGAGTTACTTTTAAGAAGCTGGCACTATAGAGGACTCATACTGCACTCTTGATACTGGATTTATTAAAAGGATAAACAAAGTTACTAACACAAATAATTTACTTGAAGCACAACTGCTCAAGGCATTAGTAGTATCTCTGTTAGATTAGTCATTAAGATTATTTTTACAATTGATTTGCTTAGAACTGCATTTTTTCAAGCAAGTAGTCACAGAACAGAAGCTGAAACCAGAAACTTCAGAAGTATAATAATACACCTTAATTAGCAGAAAATAAACCCAACCCTATTTACAATCATTCCACATTTATGAAGAGACAGAAGTTTAAATTTTAAGTATTCTACAGTTCACGAGAGTATAGTATTAACTATAGTATATTTTATCATTTTAAAGCCTACTCAAAAACTGCTCTCCATTTATTCACTATTCATTCAGCCTCTGAGATTTTAATAGGCATGAAAGTGTACAGAACTTAGCTACAGAAATAGTTTCTGCTTTAAAGACTGGGTAACAACGTAGGAAAACATGCATCATGAATCCAAGGCCATGGATGCTTCAGAGTATAATGGATTTTAGTTTACAGGACTGTGAATCTAATGCTTTCCATATCAAGCATTTAGGCAACAACTGAAGAGGTGAATATTACATATCACATACTTCCCTGTCTGTATTAAAGGGACAAACAAAAATAATTGGCATATTAACATAAATGTACTTCACTTCAGAACCACATGCCACCCAAGCCTTACCTCTCTTCGTTGTTCACTATACTCAGCACTGGATCCACAGACAAAATACCATACACCTCCAGAACATCATTGACTTTGAAGGTATCCCAGCTCTCATATACCTGTCCAAGAGAAGGAAGCAGTGTTAGAAGTTTCATAGACAGCATAGAATCAAAGACCAGCTCAAGCACAATACAGAGGTACTGCTGTGTTGTTTTTTCTTTTTCCCATCACAAATTCCTGCTTAAGAGGGCAAATCCTAGAAGCAAGTATCCAGAAGCCAGTTTCTGCCAGACATTTGAGCAGTTAGTAACAGACTTTTCCCCCTGCCACTTCAGATTGTCTGCCTCATAACTGTGCTCATCATCACTCTATTTTTCTTACCTTTACAAGACATGCTGGTCCTTTCTCCCCTGGCAATGGAAAATTTAAGTCAAGAGGAGGTGAACAGTTGGGAGAAATGAGATGATGACCTGCAGAAGCTTCAGTTTCTAATCTTTTCGGCTCCCCACATCCATGACTATCACCTCCACTGCCTGAAAGCAAAGGATTCACACACTCCTTAATAGAAAAGCAAAGTAAACAACTCAGTGCATCAAGCAACGTAGAATTACACTAATTTAACAAGAAGCCAAACAAAAAAAAGAGCATATTTGTCAAAGGATATTCTGACTCAGAGTAGCAAAGTATCACAAGCATATTTTACATTACCAAGATAAACAGGAGAGTGGGTAAAATCTGCATGTCTTAAAAACTCCAAACATGATCAAACCACCTCAGTTTCAACATGTGATGCTTCAACCCCATCAACTAAACACTTCTAAATTGTGCAGGTCTACAAAGGCAATACATTTCTGCATATCAAGTTTGAAAAACAGATAATCACAGATGTGAGAATATACATCAACAAAACAGGTCGCATTAATCATCTTTAGATTTTCAGCAGTAAAAAAACATTATGAAAACCTCCTCTGCAATTCATCCATTTAAATACAAAAACCAAAAATGCAGCAAGTGAACCTCATGACCACGTAAGACCAAACAGAAGATACTTTTTCCACTTATTTTTCTTGTAATGGGATTCATCATTTTGAACTAACCATTTGCTGTTGTTCAAAAGACAAGGCGTCAAAATGTTCAGGAGGCCCCTATGCCAGTTGAAGTGGTGTCTCCACAAAACAGCAACAGAACAAGTTCACAAGTCACCCGCAAAATCAGTAAGCAGTGCACACCATCTTAACACTGATGGTTTGAAAATATCATCCTCTGAGAAGGTCTAAGAGCCTTCTTTAGCATGCTACAAAGCATCTGGTATTAATCTGCCTCCTTTATGAATTTGTAAGTCTCACAAAAGAAGAAGGTGAGGCTAGAGGGTATTCTTTAGAAATACAGTATTCTCTGCAGCAAAGCAGCACCCAATTAAGATGCAGTCCAGCCTCAATTTAAACAGTAACATCCAAAGAAACTCATTTTCTCAAGATTACCATGAAACATGCTTTACAGTTAGAAATTAAAAGAGAACTCCCAGAAAAGGCAGCATACAAGTGCTGCTGAACAAGATATTTATTTTAGGAATTATTAACTGTGGGAAATAAAAACCAATAAGGCATAGAATATACAATGCCCAACACCATAAGGTCTCCCTCATTACTTAAGCCACTGATGAGGTCTACAAAAACACCAAGTTGGTTATGAGAGGCTGCATTAACCAATGCTGATTCAAGCAATTGCAAATACTTTGATTTCTGAAGTTGAATTTCTGCAATGCCTGACAAAATGCCTTAACATCTAGTCATCAGTAAGACCATTACCCATGTGTTGCTCTTTCTGTTTAGATGGATGTTGTTCCATGTCCTCATCCTCCTCATAGCTCCTCTTGTGGCGACTTGGTGTGTAGGATGTTGAAGGACTAACTCGAGCTTGGCTGGCACTGATATATGCGTAAAATTGAGGATTAAGGACAACACCACACTCAGCAAGAAAAATTCAGGGGAAGTAAGCTCTGCTGATGTCATCTCCTATTTTGAACAAAGCATTAGAAGTTTCTTCAGGCCCAGGCAGCATGCTGGTTGTCAGAGCAAGACTACCTGATGCAGTTATTAGGACTACTTAGAAAAGAAATACACAGCAGATGCTGACGTACTTGTAAGATGCCAGCTGTGCTGCAGGTATAAATGAGTTTTGCAACATCTAATATAGTGGTGTTTTCATTAGCATGCAATGTACAAACGTTGAAATGACTTTCAGGCATCTTCACACCAGTCAGGTTCACCTGAAATTTCCATTGCTGCAAGATTTTGACCTGAGCATTCCCCCCAGTTTAATTCCTAGCGACCACCTATTCACCAAAAAACACCCACCCCACCATATTCAAGTGCTATTGGCATTCTGTACCAATGACAAGTAGTTTTCTTAAATTTTGAATTCAAAATGTGAATTACCAAGTCATCAAATTTACCATCAAATTCTCATCATTTTACAAAATACAACATATCCCCTCCAAGAATTACTGTCTAACATGCTGCAAGTGTTTCTACAAGGGCTTTTGTCAGACTCTTACTATGAAGCAATGTCTTGGTTTCACCAGAAAACATCAGTGAACGCCCAGAGCTCAAATTGAGTCTCCCATTTTCTAAAGATGCACAAATATGAATTATCAGCAATTTTCAAGAGCCTTCCAATCATTACCTGTCCTGATTCCCCTTGAAGTGAAAAACAAAACAACAACCCCAAAACTAAGAAACATTACATAAATTTGTCTCCTTACAGCTAACAAATTAATTGGTGATGATGTTTGCATAGCACAGCACTAGATCAGAGAAAAAAGATATTTCTTTCACCCAGGCTGATTCACCAGGCACCGGAACGCAGTAGAATGTCTGTCTTTCCAAGGTGACTGTTTGTGAGGAGTTCATATCAATTTCCTGCTGTGGCTAGAATGCCAATAGAAATAACAACATTAAAAACCCGATTAGTGTCTTTCCTGTTTAAAACTAAATATTCACATACTCAGCTACTTAGCCAGAACTCACAATGTGCCTGATTACATATTATGAAACAGTGAATCTAAACAGTCTGAAGTGCTTTCTGTCCCACCCCACCCAGTAGAACAA
Source organism: Lagopus leucura (assembly GCF_019238085.1). Taxonomy (NCBI): domain Eukaryota; kingdom Metazoa; phylum Chordata; class Aves; order Galliformes; family Phasianidae; genus Lagopus; species Lagopus leucura. Next base: position 7,311,761 of record NW_024962256.1, read on the forward strand.
ATGTTAATTAAAACAGAATTGACTTCAACTGTGCTGAACTTCGAAAGCAGATAAACAATTAGGAATACTCTGCTGTCCCAATCTGAGATTAACTTCCAGTTTTAAGAGACTTATCTCCAGGAGCCCACTGTGAGTACCAAGTTACACTGCACTTATAAACTGTATCTTTTCAACTAATAGTTCATCCCAAAATGCATACAACTTGTGTAACTTACCCCACATTCTGCCACATCTCTGTATTTACCAAAATGCAAAACCTGTCAAGAAGGAAAAAACAGTGCAATCATTCCCTGTGTGCCAGCAGCTTGAATATGATTTATATCTAAATTATTGTGCTTAAGTCCTTCAAAAATCTATACTTTTAAAGCAATATTTATTCTTTAAATTCCCCAAGAGAATTATAAATACTGTTATATTACTGATGCTATATAATAAGCAACCACCAGACAGTGCCAGACTCCACAGCTTTAGCTCTGAAAGTTGAGAAATACGATGACTTGGAAGAAGAAAATGTTAAGCATTTACAGAAGTAACAAGTCAGTATTTCACTTACACGTGCATTTGTGTTTGGGTCAACTGTTTCATATACACCCATATAAAACTCAGGATCAAACATATCTTGAACCATACAGCGAAATTTCACTAAACTGTTGGGTTTCAGGTAATGTACAGGAACATCATTCAGCGATGGGACCTGTAAAAGAAAGTTTTTCCTAAACAACTGCCATATAAGCATTAAGTATCACAATGAAGTAAGCAAAAAAAACCCAAACAAACACATTGCAAAAGCTGCCACTGCCCCTTTCTTATCATCTTATATATCCCACTGCTAACTTGCTTGGCTCAAGCCTTGAAGTGTTGTTGTTTCAATCCAATTAACAGTGCTCCAGGATGCCATTTTTGTCAGCCTTTTACACTAAAGCATCATTTGAACTCAAGTGTGTACGCTTTATTTTAAATCTAAAGCATGGTTTTCCCTTGCTGGACTTCAAGAAGTTTTAGCAGATGCTATTCTTCCTCAAACATGAATATCCAAGCAGATATTTCTTCAACCCACCCGAATTTTGCAGCATTATGATAGAAGGACGTGGAAGAAGAACAGTTTGAACACTTCCTGTGTACATTTATTGCAGACCAACAGGCCTGGCCTCCAAATATGACAGTGTTTGTCAGCTCCTGCCACCTACTGGATCCCAGCACCAGCAGGCAGCGCTCAGCAGGTGGGGCCCAAGGCAAACCAGCACACTGGAGCCAAGGACTGGGGCTGCTGCAGTATCAGTCAGGAATTTGCATCTTGTTTTACATACAGACTAAAGCAACTGAAATGTAAATAATCATCACAAAGGCCTAACGTTCAGAAGTGCATATCATGAAAAGGAAGAACTTCTTAAAAATATATCACTGCAATGGTTAGGAGGTACAAGAGCATAACTTCAGAGTTGTGTAACTCGAAGAGAATAACAGTCTTACCCAATTAGTAGCATTATTTTCCTTTAATTTCTCTTTGAAGTAGTCAGTTACCTTCTTCTCCCAGTCGGAATTTGGAGTATTTTGGGCTACAAAACAAGGCACGTTTCCATCAACATTTGCATCACACAACAGGCTCCTATTCAGCGCGGTGCCAACACAGTAAGCAATTCAAACATTTATCCCCATTCTGGGCAAACAGCTGAGTTCTAGACGACTTTATGAATGTTACATTGTGCCCAGCTCCCCATCCCACGCCCCTCGGGCGAACTGAGAAAACAACACACAGGCTGGGCAGCGCAGAAGGGCTCTGAAACACAGCAACACTCCCGGGTACGTGCGACTGGAGGAGCCGAGGCATCACTTTCTGCTGCGTGAGGAAGTTTTCTTTATTTCAGCGAGCTTTTAGCTCAAATCAAGCCTAGCACCGAGCCTCAGCTATGGCAGCGGCAGCGTTCATGGGGGTACAGCGAGCAGCAAGCCCCACGGCCAAGGCCACAAGAAGAGCCCTCGCTCTCCGTGCTGCCTCCAGCTCCAAACCCACGCGCTCGGGTCTCACTTCCAGTACTTCTTGCTGCCAGAGGAGCGCACGGCAACAGTACCGCTACCCCGAAAAACACACGTGGGTTTGCTCTATGCTAAGTTGCGAAGCGGATCGCCCGGCTGGGACAGCCCTACGCAGCTCCGGCACAAGCAGGCAGGCCGGCCGGCCGCCGCCCCGCATCACACGGCAGCACGCCGCGCCTCAGCCCCGCGCCGCTCCCGGCGGGGAAAGAGGCACCAGCCCGCGGCCCTCCCTCCGGCTCGCTCCTGGCAGATCCCGGCCCCGCCCGGCCCCGCGCTCACCGAAGATGCCCTGCACGATGCTGAAGGGGCTGTTGAGCCAGTCGGCCACGCACGGCATGGCGGGAGAGAAGCGGGCGAAGGCCGCCGCCGCCGCCTCCCCAGCGCCCCGCAGCCGCCGACTCCCGCTCGCCAGCCCAGCGCGGGGACCGCGGACTTCCGCCCTCCGCCTTCTCCTCCTCCTCTTCCTCTCAGAGCGGCCGCAGCAATGGCGGCGCGATCCGAACCCGCCTTTTCCTCTCGCCCCTCCCTTCTCCTCCTGCCGCGCCCGCTCGCGGGGCCGCCATCTTAAAGGCGGGCGGGATGAGGGCGGAAGGGGCCGGGCTGCCGTTGGGAAGGGACGTGGACGGGGCGCAGCCATGGCGGCGGCGAAGCCCGGTAGCGGCACCAACCTTCTCTTCGCTTCCTCCGCTACGGAATTCAACTTCACCGTGCCTTTCATCCCGGTCAGCCAGGCGCCGGCCACGCCGCCGGGCCCCGCTCTCCTCACGGCGGGTATGGGGTGCTGTGAGGGGCGGGCGCTATGGCGTGTGGAGCTGAGGGGCCGCTCCTCGTCCCGCTGTGCTCGGGATTCCGTGCTGTGCTCTGCCGTGCTGTGCTCGGCCAAACTGTGCTTCCCTTCGGTAGCTCCTGTCTCACTGTGACCCTCATCTTCCCTGAGGGTGTGCCAATCCCACGTCATCTTTCATTTACCTCGTGCGGATACAGAGCGCTGAGCAGGAACTTGAGATTTCCGTGTTAATTTAGCACCAGGGAAGGTTGAGGTGGGATGTTTGAAGGCGCAGCTGCCCGGGCAGTGCTGGGTCGCTGAGCCTGTGGGTGTACAGAGCTGTGGGAGTACAGAGCTGTGGGTTGTGGCACTGAGCGGTGTGCGGATGGGCCTGCTGGGGGGGCTGGATGGTCTTGGTGGTCGTTTCCAACCTTAATGAGTCTGTGATTCTACACTCTGTTCAAAATCCAAAACTTGATTTCAACGCTGACATGCCTTAGCTAGGGAAATGAATGCAGTACAATCACTGTGAGTTTACAAACATGCTTGACAAGTGTGGCTTCAGAATGGTTTTTAGATGATCCACATTTTCAGGGGCAGAGAGAGGGAACAAGAACATTGAAATATCATTCCTACTTATCTAAGATAGGTGGCTGATACACGTACTAACTGAGCTTGCACAGTCCTTACAGTTCTTAAGTGCAGGTCTGGAAATTAGCATTATGTGAGTGGCTCTCACGTGGCAGCTTCCTGGCGAGGGAGGAAATCTGTTGATGGGATTTTAGTAATAAGATGTGATTAGTTGTGCACTCTCCTTTTTGCTGAATTTTTGATTGGATGAAGGTTCATAGTTTTGCAACTGGAGTGAAATTAATTGCTGGAGATCTACTGAGGTTATGCCACGTTCAAGGGAGGGGCATCCTGTTATATTCTACTTGTCATGCCTCCCATTCACCTTGACTAGCCAGCTGTCACAAGGACCTGGATGCATAGAGCGGTTTGCATCTTGAATCACAGTGTGAAGCAGGAAGGGATGAGCCCTTGACTTTGAATCCTGAACTGTTTTGAGAATCTACATCAGGAATTGTTTGACACCCATGTGAAAGCTGATGTTTGGAAGCTGTGTGCATGAATGCATCTGTTGCATTTTGAAGAGTCTAGCAGTAAGAGGTTTGTGCCATATGGTTCGAAGAGAGCACATCTTTTGTCTGGTTCAGATGAACTAACTAACATCCTTACTGTAGGAAGTGTTCCCAATGAGGACTTGGACTTTTGTCACTAGGGATTGTCAGATGGCAGTCTGCGAGTGACAAGGTATTATCTGTGAGGAATGCACAGGAGGCTGTCACACAGTCACTGAATGTGAGAGGAATACTGCCCTTGTTTCTCAAAGCTGAAGAATCATAGGATTCCTTTTTCATTTGTACAAAGTGCTTCACTTTGTCTATGCATGTGTTTCAATGGAGTTTGTGCAAATTACAAAAAAGGTAATGTAGAGATTGTATCTGAAAACTGTATGTATATATGGTTTTGTCTGTCCATTTTTTTAGGATATGCACGGATAGACTGAGTTTTCCAAATATGCTTAAAGTGGTTTGTGAATAGGGTTTTGGTAAAGGCCTTGAAAGGCTCTTGAAAGTGGTACCATAGGTGCAAATTCAGGTGGTGCTTGCCTAAAATTGTTGTCATCAGAAAAGACTGGTAAATAAACATTTTAGTCATGGCAAATTCTGCTTTCCTGATTGATTAACTAGAACGGCTTTTTTATTAACTAGTTCCTACAGGGACTTCTCTATGGATTCCCCAGTGCTCCCTTGATGCTCTGTATTCCTGTGATGTTGGCTGCAGGTAGAGATGTAAAGGTGTTTGTTATCGGCCGCTTGGAGCTGCTGGTCTCTTATTGCCTGGGGATTGAGGAGCAGAGAAGCAGTAAAGGGGGATTCATCCCCACTGTCTGGGGATTATTTGACTGCCAGAGCAGAAACAATGCTCTTATGACTTCCAATAAATTGCTTTGGGTGCTTGCAAGGTGCTGTTTCCTCAGCAGGCAGGCAATGATGCTCAGACAGTTCAACGTTCAGCTGAGTCTGTTGCTGGACTCAGGTCAAACTGCTTGGTTTTCCAATTTCTACTGGATCAGTGCAAAGCAGAAAGCTGAAACTGACAGGGAGCTGGCATGTGTTCTTTCTCAAGATGGAAAAACACAGACATGACAGGATTTTAAGCTCTCTCCTGCAATTACACAGGATGGGGACTTGTTTTTCTGTACCAGAGATTCACCTCTTGCACAAATCTACAGTAAGGTTCTTAGAACCAGACTAACTCTTGCTTGTGATGAATCTTGCTAATCAGAGAAACTGGAGTGATGAGTTTTGGCCACCTTGCAAATAAAGTGGGAAACTGAGAGAGGGCATTGCTGATCGGTCAGGTGAGGATGGCCTTAAGCCACTAAGAGCCATCACCAGTAGGCACAGTCAGTTTGGGAATGTCCTTAATCCCTACTTTTAAGTGAGATCTTGGAAGCCTAAACATTAGAGAGTAAGGTTCTATTCTTAGAATCTGTTTTTGTAGCAAGAGGAAATAAAGCAAAGCCACTCCTGTATTTGGTAGGCATAAGGGAGATTGAAGGGGATTTTAGTGTCATGGAAGCATGTTTCTTCGACAAGGTGGCTTGGAAAGGTCCTAATTTAAGTTATACTTTGGTCTTTTACTTAAAATTTTAGTTTTTGTTGCTTTATGAACACAGAATGACCTTGGCATCCTTTGTTTAACTTTATGGCGCATTTAATCTTCAAGGATATATAAGATTTATAATAGTTTTGGTTTCATATAGTCCAGTAGAGTTTTGGAAATAGCTTGTAACATTACAGAACATCTTGTCTACATGTGCTGATTTGTTGGAACCTCTCTGAACGTCTTTTTGTTTTGTATGTCCTTGCAGATGATTCTGCAGATGTTGGCGAAGAGGACAGCTTCTTGGGTCAGACTTCTGCCAGCCCTAATCCTCCACAGACTTTCAACTATTTCTCTCAAGTGCCCAGTAGCAGCGATCCGTTTGGAAGCATTGGGCAGCTGCCCTTAACATCTTCTGCACCACCTGTTGGAGCAGCAGCCTTCTCCAGGCCTCCAACTTCACTTCCACTTGTGACTGGGTCACAGGACGGGCAAAATGCCTTTTCTCCACAGCTTCCCAAGTCACAGTCCTCTTCTGGTCCTCCACCTACTTCACAGGTGGGAATTGCAGGTTATCAGACTCCTCAACAGAGTTGTCCCCCACCTGCAAATGCTTCTGCTCTTCCATCTCAGCAGGGTTATAATCCTTATCGCCACACCACCCTGAGCAGCAGAGCCAACCCATACCTTACTCCTCCACAACTGCAGCAGGGTCACGCATCAACCCCACCTGTTCACCCACCATCTTCTGTCCCACCTGTCCAGATGTATCAGACACCTCCAGGGCCATTGACACAGGTAAATAAATTGTTCCTGATGTGGTGCTACCAGAATTTAACAATTTAAGACTCTGTTCCTTTTTGAACTGTGTGTTTTACCTTAAAGATCAATCCTGTAATTGGAAACATGCAAGTTTTCGAAAACATAAGCAATGGGCAACTTGTCTATATACTGTTTTCTGATTGAAAGAGAATGTTCTTGGAAAACAGAAATAAAAGCTCACAGTGCTCTTTATTGCAAAAGATGAATTAATTCTATTAAAAAAAAAAAAAAAAAAATCTGTAAAATTGAGAGAGACCTTTTTTTTAGTTTCCTCAGTCTCAGTCACAGCTCCGAGCTCCCAGGCCTGCAGGTCCATTGGTCCAAGCACCTCCTGTTCTGCCACAGAACCAATATGAGCCTGTTCAGCCACACTGGTTCTACTGTAAAGAAGTGGAAGACAAGCAAATATGGATGCCATTCAGCATTCTGGATTCTGCAAAACTAGAGGAAGTCTATAATTCTGGTAAGTTATAAAGATTTTAATCGTGTCTTCTTCAGAGGTGAGCAGAAGGAACTAGATGGAAGATATTAAACTTCTATGATATAAATATCTGCCTTAATGACTTAGTGTCAGTCACAGTAGTGACTGGGGCCTTGGAATGAGAGAGGAAAAAAGAACGCACATGTTCATGTTGTAACTGAGGGTAACTTTTGTGTCACAGTCCAGCCTGATCCTGAGAGCGTGGTTCTGAGCACTGATGGCGGGCGCTATGACGTGTACCTGTATGACAGAATGAGGAAGGCTGTTTACTGGGAAGAAGAGCCTTCAGAAGTGAGACGATGCATGTGGTTCTATAAGGGAGAGAAGGACAGCCGCTTTATTCCTTACACTGAGGATTTTAGTGATAAGCTGGAGGTAGGTATTACTTCTTACATAAGCTTCATGAAGAACTTGGAAGTACTTTTTATTTATCATATTATGATATTATGACCACTAATATTGTCTAGTCCAACCCTCAAACCATCCCCACCATGTGTACTGAGCCATGTCACTCATAGTGTAGATAAAACTATATAACTTCTAATGTTAACATTACAGATAATGTGCATGGCCAAAAAAGACATGAAATGAGATTTCTCAATTAAACTTGTTTACCTTTTCAGGCAGAATATAAAAGGGCTGTAACTACAAATCAATGGCATCGTCGACTTGAATTCCCAAATGGGGAGACAATTGTTATGCATAATCCCAAGGTAATAGATTCTGGCAGCTGGTTCTTGCAGAATGCATTGGGCTGAATGAGTATAAGAATAATGCAGTGTTAGTTTTGCTTAAAATTGACTTCTTAATTGTTTTGAGTATGTGTGTGTTTAAGATAAAAATGCTTATAGAAACTATATAATATACTATAAAGTCTTCTATAAAATTCTATAAAATAAACTATAAAATCTTCATGTTTTAATGTGCTGTGACCTGATTAAAATACAGTGCATCCTGGTACTTAGAAAGAACAAGGGTTAAATGGCTGAAATATTTGCTAAGTGTAACTGGCAGCGAGCAGGAGGTAATTTAAATTACTTTCCAGTTGGTAGAGACTGTCTGAGGTTAATTAAAGCTAAGCTTTCATGGGAAGAAGAGCATTAATCAAACAGTAAAAATTAGCTTGAATATTTTAGCCACAAAGTCTTCCACTGCAGTTATTTCTAGGCCATGAGGAAGTAGAATTTCTAACTAAATCTTTTCTGTACTGTAAATGCTCTGCTAGCAGTGTCGTGTGATTTAACTGTGGACTTCAGACTTACTGAGCAGTGTTGTTAACTGTTCTCTTATCACAGATGCAGTAATACATAAAATTAAAAAAATATTTATCAGAATCAGTTATAGGTTAAGAATGTTATTACCACTAATGTAGGTTAAGAAGTTTCATCCAGGAAAAACCCTAGAGAAGAAGCACTTAAAATTCTTAGTGTCATAAATATGATGTGACACTTGTGCTAGTGACTATAAACAGTCATGCTAGTGAATTAATTGTTTTCTAAGGTTTTTATGCTCCTTTTAAATGTTTTCCTTCTCTGATGAGGACTGATCAATTTTTTTTTTTGCCTTAAATTGGAATAATTGTAAATAGGGGGAACAGTTAGTTTCTTCACAAAAAATAGCCAGCTGATAAGGAAGAGTGGCACTGGGATCCAGGAAAGAGGCACCTGAATAATGCTTGTCTGAGGAATTGAAATTGTTAGGAATTGCAGAGCAAGCCAGCACCTTCAACTAGTGGTTTTACTTTAGTGTAAGTCATCTGGTTGCTTCTCAAACTAGTGAGAATTATCTGTGTTAATTCAGGGTCTAGAGTCTCATTTAAGAAAAACTGTGGAGAAGCTCATAGGGTTTTAAAAGGTTGTGTTTTTCATTGATTTTGTTTGTTTTTGTATTTATAACTGGTAAATGTATTCTTTCTCAGGTTATAGTTCAGTTCCAACCTTCTGCTACATCAGATGAATGGGGCACCTCACAAGATGGTCAGGCAAGACCAAGGGTAGTAAAACGTGGAATTGATGATGACCATGATGAAATACCTGATGGTATGTGATTAGTGTATGTGGGGCTGCATCTTGAGCAGTGCGTTTGGTTCAGTGCAAAAGTTGGATGACAGTGAGTGGAGCAGCAAAACGCTGTTCATGTGTAGAGTCTAAAGGTTAGAACTGCTCCATAATCTAAGCTGCAATCCATTGATGTTGTTCTCTAATCAAAGCAGTCTTGTGGACTGTGTGATATCTTGAACCACGGTATATAATAGACTTTTTGAAGCAGTTTAAGAATGCTTGGCTCTAAATTTCACTAGTGTAGTAAATATTGGTACTCTGATTTTTTCCTTTTCTTTTTCTACAGGAGAAATGGCCCAAGTTGATCATTTGGTGTTCATGGTTCATGGCATCGGGCCTGTGTGTGACTTGAGATTTAGAAGCATTGTTGAATGTGGTACGTTTTCCCTTGTTCAATTGCAGTTTTATTTTTAACTGTTAAGTGCAGATAGCTTATCTTTCAGATAAGTATGTCTTTTAAAAAAAAAAAAAAAAAAAAAAAATTTTTAGTGGATTTTGGGGTATGTTTGGTTGTGTGTGCATTTCTTTGGGTTTATTCATTTATTTAAGGCACTTGAGTGAGCTAAGAAGGCTGTGTGTGGTCTGATCTTAGAGTAAAAATGCACTGTTGTGAGATAAGGAGAAGCTTACAAGAAAGGCACTTAAAAAAAATAATAATAATAATTGAGTAATTCTTGGAAAGGTTTTTCCACTTTGCAGTTTCCTTAATTTGTATTTTGATTATGTCTGTTGTAATTAAGGGGGAAAAAATAATGTTTGTAGTTGTGTACTACTTGAATACCTTTACTGTCAGGTTTTCATTACTCTGCTTCTCTACAGTTGATGATTTTAGAACCGTTTCTCTGAAGTTGCTGCAGACTCACTTTAAGAAATCTTTAGAGGAAGGTAAAGTGAGCAGAGTGGAGTTCCTTCCAGTTCACTGGCATAGTTCTCTGCATGGAGATGCAACAGGTGTGGACAGGTGAGTGTATGTTCATCTTTTTTCTGCAGAAACAACTAGAGAAATTAATGTGCTTGTGAGGCTGGATGAACAAATGTCTGAGCGTGTTACAAAAAATACTGCTTTTTTGTTTTTGTAATTATCACTTTGTTGTACATTGTAAGGAAAGTTGGAAAGATGTGGAGTATTTTGTATTTTCATGATGCTGAGTAGCAGGATACAGAACTATACATACGTGCTGAACATTTGATACAGCATTTTCATGGGAGTGGCTAATGCAATTGATACATGAAACACTTAGGAGAGTGAATGTGTAGTACAGCAACAGGTGTGTTCCATTCACATTGGATAGTTGTCTCTCCTGTGCCTTCCTGCAGTCTCAAGTCTGACTCTAGGAGATACCAGGGTCCTCTTTCTGAGGAAGGCACTAAGCCCTTTGTCTATTCCTGGAGCATTAATGTATGAATTTGCAGTGAGGCCAGAAAGCTACATGCTATTGAAAATATCTCTAAAGACCCTCTCTGTAGTATTTAGATTGCAGCTCTGCCATCTGTTGTTTCAAAAGTTAACAAACTACTTATCTTCTACTTCTAACGATTCTCTGTTCTGAGTAGGAACATCAAAAAAATCACTTTGCCATCGATTGGACGCCTGCGCCACTTCACCAACGAAACCCTGCTTGACATCCTGTTTTACAACAGCCCCACCTACTGTCAGACGATTGTGGATAAAGTAGGGATGGAAATGAACCGCCTGTATGCACTTTTCATGAGTCGCAATCCAGATTTCAAAGGAGGAGTCTCTGTGGCTGGACACAGTTTAGGTGATTATTGAAGGCACTGATTGAAAATAAAACCAGCATTCCTACATGAAGGGAAGTGGAACCTCTGTGAAGCAGAAGGCTGAACTTAGCTGAAAGTTCATGCGTGCTTTTCAGACTAAAAATAAAACCCTTCTCAATAGATGCATTTATAAAGCTCTGCAAGAAAGTTTGTAACTCTGGCATACATGTATGTTTGATCTGTCTTAATTTTCTTCATGAGGACTTGATATCTAATCTGAGTTTAAAAGTTAATTGGTTATCTAGTGTCATCTTAGGCAGGTAACCCACTCAGTAAAACTAAGGTCATTTTTTGGAACACAACATACGACTTCATAAAAGTTATTTTACATTGGTTTGGGCTGGGATTTTCCTTCTGTTTGGTAAGATCTATCCATCTTCAGTCTAAAATGGTTAAAAGGTAGTTTAATACTGGCAACTGCATTCCACTTGAGCAGAAAAAGACGAAAAAGATCTTGTTTGCATTTTACTGCTATGTTAGTATGTGTGTATTTAAGTTCAGCAGGTTTTTTTTTTTGTCAATTTATATGTTGCTATAACTGCTGTATCTAATTCTTGCTGATTACTTTGGCACAGGAAGTATCTAAAACTGTTCTTAAGGCAACTTTAATTTCTGTTTCCAGGTTCCTTAATTCTGTTTGACATATTATCTAACCAGAAAGACTTGGCTTCATCAGTAAATACTGAACCTTTCTCTGGTGTTAATGGGACTGAAAAGGATGTGCCTGTTCAAGATAAACAGGTAACTTGCATGCTAATCTTCCCAGGCAATTAGATCTGATAATTTCAGCATCTTCTTCTCTAGTGGCCAGAGTTTACTGACTGAAACAGTATTGCATGTTTTGATGGTATGTTTTGACATGTTAATGGTAATGTGCCATTTTGTAAACATTGTCAAATCTCAGTACAAACCATATGCCTTTCCTTGAAGTTCCAAGTAGAGCAGTCCTGGTATTTGATCATGAGCATTATCTTTGGACTTGTGGATGCATAACTTGTCTTTGTAAACCTGAGTGGTTGAGAGATTTCCAGGAGGGAAAGAATGAATCTATTTGTTGTCAAGCTTGATGCAGTGTCTAGCTGTTTGATCATTAATGGAAATACATTTTTAAGTGTTCAAAACCTCAAGCAACCTTTCTCTTGTTTCAGTAATTTTTAGATGTATAATTTCTTAGTCTGTTATTAACAGAAAACTGGTACTGTATTTTACTAAAAATGAGCTTAGATTAACAAAGCTTATATAACATGAGTGCTTCTAAGAGCAATTAACAGAGTTTGTGTTTATTTGCTGTGTATTGACTTGTTACTGTCTGATGTGACTCTCTATGCTGTCCTTTTAAGATGACTGAAGATACCAGTTCCTTGGGCTCCTCAATTACCACTTCTGGTGATGACCTTTGTGAGCCTGAAGTAGATGATGATGTTCCTACTTTGCAGAAGACTCTGGAGATGCTGAGTTTATCAGAGTATGCAAGCACATTTGAAAAGGAGCGGATTGACATGGAATCTCTGGTACAATAATGTTCAGTTGGATCATGGGGGTTATACCAGGGTGTAGGATTTGTTATTGTTTGCTGTTTTCTTCTTTTGCCTCAGCATACTGTCAGGCATGAAAGTAGTCATGAACATAATTAATGCTGGACATGAAGACTAAATATTATATGACTTGGATTTTTTTTTTTTTCAATTATATTATGTCACTATGTTTTGTATTCTTACATTTCTGTAGCTTTGTAAAATGTCTTTTAATTATTTCATTTGCCAGTAAGAAGTGATACATGTTACTAGAAAAGTTATTAAGTGTACTTTGTGTATATTTGTGGTTTTGTTTTTAAGCTGATGTGTACAATTGATGACCTGAAGGAAATGGGGATACCTCTTGGACCAAGAAAGAAAATAGCCAATTTTGTAAAAGACAGAGCAGCCAAGCAGGTAAATACACTTTTCAGGAGTGAAATAAAAAGTTGTTAAGCAAGTGTAACTGACTTTGTTGCTATTAAGTAACTTCTGTTCTTTAACACACTTGTTAACAACATGAATATATTGGAAGAATTTTGATAAATGTGGAAAAAATATTTATTTATTTTTTTCTGGTCTTGAAACCTGTCTCAAAAGGAACAGAAGAAAGCTGCAGCAGAGAAGAAAGCAGCATTGGCTGCCATGCTTCAAACACAAGAAGCTTCCCAGAAAGCAAAAGAAACAGTTACTTCTGTCTCACCTTCAGAGTCAGGTCAGCAGCACTCAAAGAGGAAGCTTCCAGTTGGTGCATCTGTTTCTTCTGTGAACGTTGACTATGAGTATTTTGAAGTTGGAACTGGTCAGGTGAGACTACATAAATTTAAACAAATTATCTGGAACAGTGCTGTCCTTTTGCTTGTTTTTGTGTGTTATTTCATTCATTCAACATTGATGACTTTGAGCTGCATCCCTTGATTGTTGTGCAGATGTTATGTTTACAAGGAACTTTTGGTGAGAGTGAGTGCTGGGAGAGTGGATCAGATTACTGAAAAACACTAAAACAGTGAGGATACCAATACAATTAACTTTTCTACTTTCACCAATGAGTGTCCTGTTCCAAAATCAGAATGGTAAGAATGCTGTGGTACTGGATGGCCTAAACTGGTTCATGTATGCTGTTATATTTAAGTTGTACTTAATCTTAACTCAAGAAACAAGCCTTGAATGCTTCCTATTCAAATAAATACCAATTTTTATTTTTTTTGTATCTACCTATAGTGTGAAGTTTAAAAAAAAAAAAATAAAATCACATTATAGTAATATATAACACTATAGTATTAGTGTGGAATGGAACAGTGCAGCTGAAATGTCTTGGAGGTACCTGTCAGCATGTGTTTGATTTAATACATGGCTTGTTTTTCCTTCCTAGTTAAGCATTATAGCAATTAGCTGGCAGTACTGAATGATTATTTTTGACTTTTGTCTGATAGGTTTCAGTAGTTTACAGTGCACTGGACTTTGAACCAGATACATTCTTTGCTCTTGGTTCCCCTATTGGTGTCTTCCTAACTGTACGAGGACTGGAGAAGATTGATGAGAACTACAGGCTTCCTACTTGCAAGGGTTTCTTCAACATCTATCATCCAGTGAGTAAGCAGTACTTCTGAGTTTGGATTTTAGCTGATGCAAACCACAATACAGAATGCTCAGTTTTTAATTTAGAGCATTACACCTCATTTCCCCCTAGGTACACTTTCAAAAAAAAACCAGAATAACCCATTTGGAATATTTATTCCAGATACCTATGATATTTACTACAAAAAAAGTAGAGTTGGCTTCACAGGTTCCATGCCTATATGTGGCTTGATAATATTTGTCCTGTTCATTTTTAGAGCTTAGCCAAAGTTTTTGTTTTTTTTCCTTCATTAATTTCAAACTTTTCAGCATGCTTTTGTAAAAATGTTTTATTTGAGCTATTTACAAGGCTTTTTTTAGTTTCCAGAGAGATTCTGGGAAACTTAGAAATTCTAACAGGTGTTGTAAATGCAGTATGTTTGTCTTTTTCTGTCCTGTCTTGATTAGCAATTAAACATTGGCAGGTTGGTAGATAACTAACATCACTTTGTTATTTCTTAACAGCTTGATCCAGTAGCTTACAGGATAGAACCAATGATCATTGAAGACTTGAGTTTAAAACCAGTTCTTATTCCACACCACAAAGGCAGAAAAAGACTTCATCTAGGTAAAAAGTAAACTTATGTAAATTATGGATCAAACTTCCATTGTTTGAGGCAATAGAGTATCATACAGTTTCAGGAGACAGTGTGTCCAGGTGCCTGTCTTTGTGTTGTTAGATGGTTTTTATTGTTTTGGTTTTTTTTACCTTGTCCCAGATGACCTCCATTAGATGTTTAACCAGTCTTTTCAGTATTGGAAATGTTCAGGAAAAAAAATGCAGGTTTTTTTCCCAATGCAGGGGTTGGGATTTTATTGCTCAGGAGTACAAGTGGTGACTTCAGGTGACTTAAATTTTGCATACTTAAAGAATGTCAGCTTTACTGTTCAGCTAACAGTGCAACAGTTCAGGGCCCTTTTGAAAGTCCATCTTCATTCAGGGCCTTGGATAGAGAAATTCAGTATTTGTGCTTTAGGGATGGTATGTTAGAATCAGTCTGTTTTCCTAGGCTAGACGAGGTACTTGCTTAGGAATGTTTTAGCTTGCAACTCTTAAAATGTATGTAATAAAGGAAAAAAATATGGTCTTTATCTCTTTACAAGAAAGACTGATTTTTCTTAGATCTAGGTGAATGTTCCATGGAAAACTCTGATTCCTGATGTAACAGAGCAGTGTGAATCTAACCATTAAACCATCAACCAATTGAGTGTTAGGAGAGCTACTGGGAGAGCCCTTTCTGGTTCACTGTTTGCTACCAGTACTGAATAGCAACTTAGTTGCTGTTAACACGTTTATTGTGTTAATTCATTAACCCATTTAGTGAGAAATAATGATGCACTAATTCTATATCATCCTTTTAAATAGAGTAAGGGTGCAAGAAACATGTTTATGACATAACAAGCCTGTTTCTGGTAGTAATTGAAATGTTTGTTGAATGGAGCTTAATAATTCTGGTTTTAGTTGAATGTTGTAAATATTCTTGCTGTGATGCTCTTTCTAGAGTTGAAAGACTCTCTGTCTCGAATGGGATCTGATCTGAAACAGGGTTTTATCAGCTCTTTGAAGAGCGCGTGGCAGACCCTTAATGAATTTGCACGTGCTCATACGTCTTCAACTCAGCTACAAGCAGAACTGGAGAAAGTTGCTAACCAAATTAAAGAGGAAGAGGAAAAGCAAGTGGTAGAAGGTATGTGGACACATTTTTTTGGTTTTATTATTTATTGTTCTCCAGTTAATGGAAGCTTGAGTATCTTAGCACTTGCTGTTGATTTTCTGGTTTATGCAATGCCATCCTAGTCAGTTGAGACTGCTGTAATTGTCTAATTGCAAGTGCTTGGAAATTGTAGCAGGGAAAATGAGTGGTAATTATAGTTATGCAGGCTGTGCTTGAAAATAGTTAAAATCTTAAAATCTTTAATTGTAGCTGAAAAGATCACTGAAAGTCCAGACCTTCCAAAAGATGAGGATTTTACAGTGAAGGTTGGAATGCTGAATGGAGGACGACGCATTGATTATGTTCTACAAGAAAAACCAATAGAAAGCTTCAATGAATACCTTTTTGCTTTACAGAGTCATTTGTGCTACTGGTAAGAGGTCCTCATCGCTTCACTCTGAAATGGTCTCCCATTTGGAAAGATGTTTTCTTCCCACTCAGGCTATATTGTGAAGTTGAATTTGTTATATTCTGGATGATCAAATAATGGAGAGAAGTCAAATGTGGAGGCAGACAGAATATATGGTTACTCAAGGATGTCATTCTCAAGATGTCCTACCTGGATTTTCCTGTTAGCTAGTTTCATTGTACAATAGTGTGCATTTGCACAGTGTAAACAATTCTATAGTCCTGTTTGCTATCAGGACGTTGCATATTGGTCTATTGAACCTTGAAAGTCAAAGCACATACCTTTAGTACAATCCTTTTAAAGGGAGAACTTAATGAGCATTTTGCCATCTATAGCTTTTCAGGTAAAACTATCTGTGAAGAAACTGCATTAGACTTCAGTATATAGTAAAACTTAATTATCTCTTTGTGTTGAAGTGAAAGTATCAGATATTGATGCTGTGCTGCTAAAGCTCAACAAAGCATAGGAAGAAAAAGGCATAGCAGGTTTTCCTGTACATTTGGATGACTGTGATCTACCACTTGTAGACAGTGGTTGCTCATATACAGAACAACTTGTAGAAAAGGTGCAGATTTTGGCATCATGTAGACCTGCGTTATGCTGTTGCCATGTCTGCATTTGAACTTGCTGCTTTTTAAGTGATTATGTTTCAAAGGGATGATGTTATAATTAAGCACATGTGAAAATACACAGATTATGGAATGGTAGAACAGAGGGTGTGTAAGCTGTATCTGGTAATACTACAACTTCAGTGATCATTAACTACCTGCAGAAAGGTTTATCAAAGCTGCAGTGCAGCCAAGCACTGGTTTGCTCTGACAGAGCTCCCAAGCAGAGACCCAGTGGTGGCACTGCTGTTTTGCAGGTAAAACTGAAGGAAAGGAGCTTTATTCCACAAGGTGGCAGCCAGTCACTGCTGAATTTTAAAAGCATATCTAGCCACGTCTGGGTTTTTTTGGTTATTCATGACCCAAATATGTGAGTTTTTTTGTTTGTTTCTTCCTCAGGAGGTGGTGAGAAATGCCTTAAAAAAAGCAGTCTGTGTGTTGCAGGGTTCAGAGCTTCCATGTTGATCCCTCTGCTTGCTTGTTTGCTTGTTTGTTCAGTAGAGAACACTGAGAAATGTGGTTGCTATCTCCATAGTAGACTGTTGGAAATGTCTG
Organism: Lagopus leucura; assembly: GCF_019238085.1. Taxonomy (NCBI): domain Eukaryota; kingdom Metazoa; phylum Chordata; class Aves; order Galliformes; family Phasianidae; genus Lagopus; species Lagopus leucura. The sequence goes on from NW_024962256.1 coordinate 7,328,797, forward strand.
TAGATCCTTGACTTGCATGTTTAGCTGTACAGGTTTTCTGTAAAAGATGCTCGCTGCATTTGGAGGGTTGCAGTTCTGTCTAAGTTGTCTTTGCTAACTCCATTGTCCAGTTTCTTTTAAAGCATAAGCTGTTACATTATGCAGCTACTCCTGCAGCTTTAGAACTTCATTTAAATTTGCCTGGTGAATTGTGTTGCTGTTTTTTTTTTTTTTGTTGTTGTTGTTGTTATTTGTTTGTTTTTACAGTGGTTGTTATTCTCTTAGATTGGTATTGGTTTTTGTGCTTATATAACGCTTTATAGACATAACACAGACACTTCTTTTTCCTGAATTTAAATTCAGATGGCCTGAAGCTTTGATTTTAAGAAGAGCTGGTAAAAACAATTTTGAAACATGGCACTTAAATTATACTAGTCTTTAAATGATATGAAAAATACTTTCATTTCCTTGGAGGTAAGGTGCAGAAGATGGCTATGGATGTTTGTTACAGCCTATCAACAAGAAAGCACAAACCAATTAGCAGAAAAATAGAGTATTGCTGATAGAACTGGGCAGGAGTAAGTGATAGGCTGTTTGTTTTAAGACAAATGAATGACATCAAAGAAATGGATGGAGAAGGGGATTTCAAACTGCAGTGTAGTAAGAGTTAGGGAGAACACAGAAAGGAAAATGCAGCAGTAAAAGGTAAGCATGTTGGCTTATTGCAAAGGGAATGTAAAGCTGATGCAGAGTTGTGACTCAAAAAGGAGGTTGATAGAAGAAAGGCCACATTCCCAAAAGAGATTGGGGTGATAATTCTCTGAACAGTCTGCATGAACTGGGATGGGGGTGAAGGGTGCCTTCCAAGGGTATAGAATGTGATCCGTGCCAAATTAACTTTTTTTTTTTTTTTTTTTGGTAATACTTTATAGGGAATCTGAAGACACTGCCTTGCTGTTTCTCAAAGAAATATACAGGACTATGAATATCAATCCTGAGCAGCCACAACACTGATGCATAGATACGTGTAAGTTTATTCTATTGTAAGATAGAATACATAGATACACTGTATATAGATGCATTGTAAGTTTATTCTAAGATAACACATATTCATAACAAACTCAGCTGCAGCATAGATCTCCTTACTTTCCCTTTTTTCTCTGGAGTTTAAATTACGAAGGAGGTAGCTGCAAAGTGTCATCTTGATCTGAAAAAACAATTCCTAGATGTTTAAATGCAGAAGAAACCTTTAAGTGCTCTCTCTTCCCTTCTGAAAAGCTATTTTATGTCAGAGTTCTTGATATGAGGTGATAATTGCCAGCACAGCTCTGAAATGTGGTCTCTATTATATTATTTCTTCTTAGTCCAGTTGTTAAGTGAATGTTTAGTGAAGTATAGGAAAACTTGGTGATATTGGATATGATGAAGGTTCATTTATGGTGCAGTGCTGTACAGTATGTTTGTGTAGTGTTTTGTCTTACGATGTTTTTGTTAGTAAGTTACTGAGTCAGTAGTGTTAACTGAGCTAAAATCACATGCAAGAATCAGCTGCACTAGCAATTAGTGAGTAGCTACCAGGATTTGTTTGTTTCTACTCACTGCAATAATACTTATGGTATTAAAAAAAGTCTTTTATATGAGTACCATGATTTATTTCTAGGTCATCTTTAGGCTGCTCTTCTTGTAACAGTAATAAAAGGCTTCATATAAGAAATGTAAAGAAATGTTTGATATAACTCTAATATGTGAACAGAAGACATATTTTGTGGAAGTGTTTTCATCTCCTGTATCTATTTTGATTACTTGGTTGAAAATGCTGAGACCCTTTTAAAGTTCTCTTGCAAATGAGAATGTTGTCCTTCTTTATTAAAGCATAGATACCACTAGAAATTTATCCTTATGTTCAGAGGAGTATCTTCCACTGTGTAACTTGGAAGATTTAAGTCACTATGCCCTTTTCCTTTTTAGTAAGTAGTAACTCCTTTTGTATGTTCCACTTTTGGGGGGAATGCATCAACATATTAAAAGCTCAGCTACAAACGAAGCATCTTTACCAGTATCTCTGAATACAATAGGATAACTTAGAAGCATAAGGATCTAGTAGCTAATTGAAGTGTATAGTGTATGACATCCTATGAGCAGTTGTAAGCTTTTTCTTTTTGTAATTGCCTCTTTGTGTCCAAAACAAGTACATTTCATGAGGTTTTTGTGTTTAGAAACTGATCAGAAAAGAGGATGGATTCTTATAGATCTTTTTGAATACTCTTGGAATTGAATGTTGGCATATCTCATTTTCTTAGTGCTACTACAGGAATACAAAACTTGATATATTTCACATTTTTCTTATATACATGTTCTGCTTTCTCTGCACAGCCATCCCTGTTGGTCTGACAGACCTGGTGAAAGCTGCTTCAAAGGACACCTGCTATTTGCATAGTTAGAGCTGGCAGGATAAGTATCAGACTTTCCCTGCAGTCCAGAACTCTCTCGGATTCTGCCTTCCTGTGTCGCTTCAAGCAAACTTAGTTCTGAAAAGATCAGCCCCATCATTCAAGAGATGAATGGAATGACACGATTTTGGTCTTATAAATCAGTTAAATTGTACAGCTGCCAAATATAAAGTGATCACTGAGGAGTTCTCTGGCATGCAAATCATTACTTCTCTCCCTCCTAACTCAGCTGACTGTCAAACATGCTTTGTCTACCAAGGCAGAACGTCCTTGTTAAAAAGGACTTGTTGAGAAACAGCAATAATCTGCTTTTCTTGACGTGTTTATTGGTCCACCTTTTAGTAATAAAACGTGAACTGTAGTTATAACCACCTTTAATACAGATTACACAGAGCTGCTCCTATTTACAAAAAACTAGCAACAAGAATAATTTTCCTTACTATTGTAAGTGTTGCAGAGATTTTATAAAGATCTTTTTAAGTTTCTGCTGTTTGTTTTTTTTTGTTGTTGTTTGTTTGTTTTAAAGTAGAAATGAACCTTTGATTTCAAGAAAGTTAGAGGTTTGTTACTGGTAGTTCAGTGTTCACACCTCTGGAAAAGAGCAGTTTAAAACCACGTTTTGGTCAAATGATTGATAGTTTAGTGAAACTAGGCTGCACTTGTGAGAACTGAAATACTTACCTTGACATTGCAGTTTAATCTCTCAAAATACTCAGTGGAAGTACAGGCATCTGAAGCATATGGACTTTAGATAATAATCTAGGTCCAGATCAGCAGCCCAGTCTGTTCATCTCTTAATGAAGTTGAGATGAGTAGGGTTGCATGTAATCATGAGTTTGTGTCTCTGAATACTGAGCTTCTGTAGCTTTCTTCTAGCTTCAGCTTACATGCAAATTGTGGCTTTTCTTAATAACTTAACTTTACTACTGACTGCTTGCTTCTGCTATTGCAATAAATGCATTTTGAAATGCAGTATTTTTTTTCTAAGTATATGTAAAATACACATTCTAGTGTAAATACTTTAGTTATTGTAATTATAAATACTTCCCATGGGTCTTTACAGCAAAAAATCTGTATTTCATCACAGAGTAGGTTGGAAGGGGCCTTTGGAGAGGTTTAGTCCAACTCCCCTGCTCAAAGCAGGGCCAGCTTAAATTATGTGGCTTAGGGTCTTATTCAAGGATGATGATCCATCACCTGTCTGGGCTCTATTCTTATGTTTGACTACTATTACTAAGATATTTTTCTAATATATTATTGTCATTTCCCAGGCAGAGTTTGTCTACTGCCTTTTGTCCTCTCTGTGCATCTCCAAGGACAGTCTGTCTCTGTCCTCTCTGCACCTTTTCACAAGATAGTTGAGGACAACAATGGGATTTTCCTGTTGGCTTCTCAAGGCTGAACACTTTCTTCCAGGCATCTCCTTTCACGCAGAGTGCTGTAAATCCAAATATATTAAAATATATATGTATCTTAAAAGCACAAAACTAAAACAAGCCAACAAAGGAAAGAAAGTACATAGCATGAAGAATAATAACTCTGTGTGAGAAAAATAACCAGAAAATAGAGGAGAAAAAAAAAAAGGGTTGTGGCTTGATTGTTTGTTTGTTTTTTTTCCAGTGCAAATGTTTATAAATGAAGTCTAAGGGGAAAAAAAACATAATCAGAGCCTCTCTAAGAAATGCACTGCTTTTCCAACAGATTCCCATTTGAAGGAAATTGAATCTTTCACTGAAAACAGAATTATTTTGAAAATACTTCTGCCTAACTCAAGCAAAGAGGGCTGACTTCTGCCTCTCTGCTTCAGGAGCTGTTGTCTGTGCTGGCAGCATTTCCTCCCTCTGGAAACCTCTCCTAGCACTTCTGTTTGTAAAAGCAGTGTAGTCAAATTGTGCTTGTGCCATGTGACGTTTTGTATAGTATTGAAATCTTCAGTAACTGCTTCTGGAGTTGTCCTGATACATATATTTTTTTTCCCAGTGAATGTTAAATTAATATTTATAACTTTGTGTCTGCAGTATGACAAATGTGCTACAAGTTCTGTCTACAGTGATACTTTCATAACAATGTTTTCCCCAGTTCCTCTCTGTATGTCGTCTTGTTTCTTGTTACGAATAATAAAGTCTTGCATTCCATTTTTCCTTAACTCTCAGCATTTGGTGCCAGTGACAGTGTTAGTCTGTGGAGAGCTGGGCTTCAGACCTAACAGGAGTGAGCACTCTGGAGCCACCCTTTGAAGTGCAGCATTGCTCTGACCAAGCAAGTGTTCTTAGATTGCATTTATTTTTTATCAGCACTTTCAATTAGGATATGTTCCCTAAATGTTAAACAAAAAAGGTAGGGGCATTCCATGGATTCTTGATGAAAAATGAGAAATACCTGCTCCAGGTACGTGGTCTGATTTCAGTACTCAATACGTTCTTGGCATATCTGCTTTTAATTGAAATCATGTAAGTTATTGACAGTTTGCTTTGATGTAGTAAGAGCAGCCTGCTGGTTGTTTCCAGACTCTTGTAACAGCACCTGTTAGCATAAAATACAAACTTGGCTCTGGATTGCTCTCTGATTTTCCTAACTGTAAATCAGGATTCGCTTCCTAAAAGATAGTAGATCTACTCCGGTGTAAATAAAATTGCAAACATACCTGTTTACTCTTCATTTCTACAGAGGTAGGAAGGTTTTTGTTTGCTTTGATTGGTAGCAGTTGTGTTCTAAAGAATGGACAAAGAGCAGCTCTCAGTTTGCCATGGTGAAAGGAAGGAGGGGAAGGAAAGCAGGAGCTGGGCTGTGGGTACCACTGAGCTCCTGGCTGCCTCCCAGCTGGAGCAGGGAACGAGGCTGAAGAGTTGAGCATTGCTAATGCTGCTTGGGAGCTGGTGGATCAAAACCAGGAGCTGTTTAGGCCCTCCTTGACCCTGTGCACAGGGTTATGACCAGTAATGGAATTATGTGAACGTTGTGCTCTCGCTGCATTGTAAGCTGTAGTAAAACCCAAGAATCCCTTTGACTGTCTTGTATCATATGCACTTCTTTTCAGAGTTGGTAACTCAAAAAGCAACCTGTGCACAGAAAACTTCTGTTTCCTTTCTGTTTCCTTCCTTGCTGTGTTGCAAAGCCCAAATAAGTGAGAATGTTCAATAACCTGCATGGATTTGTTCATTAGTACAATTTTGCTTGCAGAATCACTTCAGCTAAGCTGTGTGGAGGGTGTGAGAACCCCATGTGATGCACCTTGAAGCTAAAGTGCAGCTCTCCACATGCATGACGAATGGTGCTTTCTGCCTGATGACTTTCAAAACCTGGAGCTCTCCAGACTTCCTTTATGCATGAAGGCTATAAAAGCAGTATCTTTCATATGTCAATAAAATGGCTTCAGATCCATACAAATTCAGGCAATCAAATGTGAAGTGTTGTCTGTTTAAGGATGATAACAAGAACAAAGATCTGGCAGAAGGAAAAAAAAAAAAAAAAAAAAAAAAGGCAGTTGACCTTGTATTTCTCCTTTTGCCACAAAAATCTTCAAATAATTTGTAATTTCATCCTGTTAAAATGGCCTCTGAAATGCAAGCAGAGCAATAATTTTGCCCCAGACTGCTTTGAATGCACGAGTAGGGAAAGAGTTGATTCAGACACTGCTTGTGAGCTTCTCCAGCAGGAGCCTGCTTCCCAGAAGTCACGTTTTCCTAAGCTAAGGCTTGTTCTGGGCATAGTGGAACATTTGGTTATTCTTCTCTTTGCAGCTTCATGATTTTCTCTGTCTGTGTTTGGATATGTTTGTCCTTTCCCCACTTTTCCATCCTTGTGAAGGACTAAGAGTACAGCTTTGAATTTCCCATAAGCCTCCAGGGAGGTTCTCACAAGTGAGATGGGTTGCAGGTTGTAGAAGGGAATTAAGGGAGAAACAGATCTTGGCTTTCTGCAGCCTCAGGGAAAAAGGAGCACAGCCATGTCATGACAAATACTTTCTCTCTCTTGTTTTTTTTTTCCCCTTAGCTTCTCTGTGGAGTTGGATGTAGAGAAAATAATGATGGTTCTACTGAGTGCAAAAATAAAGTTTCAGACATAATGTAAAAGAAAATAACCTAAAAAAATCCTTAATGAGGGCAGCACTGTCTGCAAGGTATTTTGGCTAAATGATTTCTTAAGGGACTTTGATGCTTTTAAGTATTGTGCCCTGTCAATAATGAGTTTCAGACCATCCTTTGTACACATTTATGTGGTTTAAGCTGCTGGAAGATCCTTTGCTAATGGGATCACAGTGCAAGTTTCAGTATTGATTGAAATATAATGACATCTGTTGAATGATTTGGGATGTTCTCTAAGGAGAGAACCTGCTTAGAGAGCACTGCAAAGAGAAAGCTGTGAAGAGAAACTGGTGGCTGAACAGAGACAGCGACTGTATGGGCTAACAGGTGTAGATACACGTCTAGATACTTATGTATGATGTGTGTATGTATATACACTGAAAGAAACACTTTTCTCTCATTTGATGTGGATAGGGAGTGTGAGGTATTCTCAGTCTGTGGCATCTACTTGGGAAAACTCAAACAACAGTTTCCACGCCTCCAGCCATGCTGCTCATGTTTGAAATCATGCAGATGTTGGCAGAGCAGTAGAAGTTGTGTCAACTTGTGAAAAATACATATGGAAGTAGAAGTTGATGATGACAATTTACATTGAAATGAACGAAATGAAACTTATTAAAATATTTATAAGACACAGCCTGAGATTGTTCCTTAAACTTACTTAAAGTGAGGGGACCACGGGGCACATCTAATGTTAGGGTGAAAAATCAAATCAGTGTATCAACAAAATCCAAGCATCACTTGAGAAGTATCTGTGTTGAATGGGATATGTACCAAATATCTTTTGCGTTGTCTAACTGGATTTACTTGTTGTATAGTATAAAGGATTTTTGTATGCTGAAGCATGTGGGAGATCTGAGCCAGTGTCCAGAGACCAGCAGTGTTAGCCAGCAGCAGATATCCTTAGTAAAACAACAGGTATCATTAGCACACCAGCAAAATCCTTTGGACTGTATGCATGTGCTGAATGTGTAATGTGCTTAATTTGCTGATAAATGCATCTTGTTGGGCAGGATTTTCTCTATATGTGCATTGACCTTTCCTTGGTTTTCAGCAGGAGGCTCATAGTTAAAGTACAAGATAATTAATGGCGTAGCTAATCATATCAGATGCTGTAATGGAAGCAATGAGGGTAAAGCAATTATGGCTCAGCTAAGTACAAGTTAAAGTAATCTGTAGGCTAACAACACTGCAGGAATGTGCTTGGCCAACTGTGAAGCTTTGAGTGTTGGTAGGAAGGACAAATGTGTTTCAAAACCAGCATAAATTCAATGAGCCTATGCATATATTTTCAGTTCATTGAGCCTGTATATGTATATATGGAAATGAATTGTGTTGTATGTCTACGATATTACAATGGAGTTACATCAGCCAGAGCCCCAAGGAGAAGCATGTAAGATCCAATGCTTCTGCCTGCCAAGATGTCAGAAGTATGATGCTCACCAAATTCATTTCAAGTTGAAGCTGATGGGGAAAATAAAAAAGAAAAACTTGTACAACTTTAACCACTGCAAATCAGTAGGAAAATCAATATGTAGAATGGAATTGGGGGTAACATTTTTGAACCCTTCAGAGCAAGGCAGTCCCTGCAGCCAGCAGGACCTGTGCCTGAGCAGCTCTTGGATGGATGAACATCGATGGATGGGCTTTTGGGCCTTCCTTTGAGGACACCTTTGGTGGGAGAGCTGGGCAGCCAGCTACCAGCACCACATTGTCCCTCCACCTACTGCAGCCATGAGGACCCCATCTCCACAGGTATTTCTGCTGTCATTAAATGTGCCAATCCCTCAGGGTGTCAGAAGTAAAAGGCTGTACAATTTGCTCTCTGCCACCTTTTCTTCCAAATGTGCCCAACAGTTCCTGTATGTTCTGGGCTTCTTATGCCCTTACTCTGCAGTGAGAAAAGCCTTATTCATAGAGCTTGCTTTGCCTGGTGTGGAGCTGCAGCATCTCATCTGAGCTCATTTCTTCTTGGTCACAGAGTCAGGCAGCAGCATGGCCTTGGTTCTGCTCACAAGCAGGGTCTCTGCAGAGAAATGAAATAATGTTTTTGTTTTACTGCTATTCACTGCTGTTGCCTACGTACGTAACAGACTCTCCGGTGCATTCTTGCAGCACTTTGCTAATCAAAGCAATATTTTGCAACATTTTGTTTACACTGCCCACATTTATTTTGCATATTGCAATAGAAATTTCCCTGGGAGTGAGAGGCCAATTCAGCAGAATGGCTCTTGGAAGTGATGGCAGATCTGGCTGGGAAAAGCAGGAGTCCAGATCTGAGGGCTGGTGGTGATAAAATACACCATACTACTGCAAGTGCCAAAGCAGCATGTGCAAGTCGTTAGCCACATGAAGAAGGAATTCCTATCAGCAGTAAGGGAAAAAAACATCACTGTCTGGCTTAAACTAGATTTAATCATTACAAATCTAAAGTTTACAGACTAAATTACGCTTTTGAGTTGAAAACATTATTTCTACTTTAAGATGTGGATGTGGAAAGAGAAAAAGCACCAGAAGAAGGGACAGATGGCTTGCCTTTTTTGAGAGCAGCTCCTTTGGGAACACACCAGGTTTCAAATGCAATGAACACATAACCTGTTGCCAAGACATGTTAGAGAGCTGCTGCCTCCAGAACTATGAAGACGAGGTGGATGTTTGAGGTCTCTGTGAAGAGGTGATTTCGGATTAAGTTGTTTTGAGGTACCTAACAGAGTGACTGAAAAATCCCATTGGATTATAGAGGGGAAAGAAAAGAGTGGTCTAAGTGTCTGTTAAACCACGGGAGTCATGTACACAACTTCCTAAGACAAACACAAGCAGCATGGTCTGTAAAGGTTTTGACATAGCCTTCTTCGTGCCTTGTGCACCATTGGCACACAATCATGTCTGGTTTAAAAATATGCTGCCAATACTTTGACAAGGGCTAGCTTGTGAAAAAGTGTCCCCATCTCACCTTCCCCACTACCTGGTGATCGACTCCAGGCACCAGTGGCAACCTGGAACAGAAAGATGATAAATTTTTCATTTCTTATCCTCATGTGCACTTTTGGACAACAAAATCCACGCCCAATCTTTGTCCAAGAAATAACTCCTTCAGAAAGGAAGAGGCAAAGGGATTTCTGAAAATTCTTTCTAGCTACAACATTTCAGGGCAGATTCTGTAGGCCTTCCCCTCTAGCACTGCAGTGAGTTAAGGGATGGAGGTGAAGCTTTCTGCTGTTAACAGCAGAGCTCAGACAATACCTGCCAGCAGCAGAAGCAAACCCTGTGCTGCTATTAACCCTGAATCCTTTAAGCAATGAGTTTCCAGATTCAATTAGTGTGTCATTATTAATATAGGCAAGAGACTGATTCTAAATAGCATTCTTAACAAAAGATAACAACGCTTTATTCTCAAGCAGAGTGTGTTCATGAGATACCCTTCTCTCCAATAAGGAGACCTTGGTGCTGAGAGTGCTGTGAATACAACCTGTGCAGGTTGCAAAAACATGAATTCGCTTACACATAGCTCAGCTCTGCATTGAGCTACGTACTCAGGCAAAGACTGGGTGTTGCCATTCACTGCCTCTAGGCAGAAAAGCAGGACTTATGTTAACAGCGGCCTTCTCTGGCTCTATCTGCAGCCTCCACAGCCCTGTCCGTGCTGTGCTTCAGCTGCTGGAAGCAGACAATCATGCCTGTGAGATGGGATAGGGGACAGCCTGATGGCCCTGCTGCTCCCTCTGCAAAGGAACAGCAGCTCTTAGGGCCCTACTGATCCCGTGGTGTAATGCACTGGGGTATACTGTCCATAGATACACAACAGAGAACCTGTTGTAGTTCTGTCTATTTTGAATGTGTTTGTATGGCTGTTTGTCATGCCCAGCACTGACTGGTGGGTAGTACACAAAGTGATGATTATTGGTGTCAGGAATGGAAGGACAATTGGACAGGAGTAATTTTTTCCTGGCAGACAAAGTGCTTGAGGAGTTCGTCAGCGCTTGGGCAGAACTTCAGATCTGACCTGCCATGCTGTTGGAGAGCCAGTTCTGTCCAAAAGTTCTTACCCTTCTTCCCTTGGAATAGTCAGTTTACAAAAGAAAGAACTGGATGTCCCTAAGTCCTGCCTGAGAACAACTGTTATTCTTTACAGAATCCAGCGTGGCACAAAGCTCAGGCCTGTCAGAGAATCCTAATGTGAAAGAGCAATAGTGAAACTCTAATATAAAGTCATCTGTTTTTCACCTTTCCTGTGCCTACATTAGGAACCTGACTGCACAGGATCATCCTGGATGCTATCTCCTTCTGCACAGGGAAATATGCTCCATAACATCTTGCTCTACTGCAAACACTGGATTTGCAGCAGCACCTACCTGCCCTCAGACATTCTGGGGAGAGCAGAATTTTCCAGTGGGCCGATTCTGATCTCATGCCCATTTGCACTGGCAGCTAGTTGCTGTTATGTGTACCTGCTGGGAAACACAGAAATAAGAGAGGGAAAGATAAGAGCCATTCCATTTATTCATCCTTTTCATCCAGATGTAATCACGCTCTGTCATATTTCTTGAGGAGATGTAAGGGACATTTAATCCCTTGGAAGCAAAAGCTGATGAACCAGAAAATGAACTTACCAGCAAACACAGACAATCCATGAGAGCACAATGTACACAAAATTGACCTTGTAATGAGATCATCTGTGTGTGAGATATAAAACCTAAAATGGGCATATTGTTCTCCTGTAGCTTTAATTCCATATGGAACCGCAAGCAGAGTCAAGCAGCCTACTTGAAAGCTATGCAGTCCCTTCTCCGAGCACACAGAATAACATCGCCCATAATTTATAGTAGATTCATATTTCATGACACCATGGTGTCCCAAATGTTAGGTATTAAAGCTCTCCCTGTTTTCTGCATGTATCTCATCACATTGGGCTGCAGCTTGGAGGAGTGAGGTGACTGCTGTCCTGTACATCCTCTGTGCTACCCATAGCACTGCCCAACACTTTCTAAAGCCCAAGCCTATCCTATGGGTTTCTTGCTGCCTGGAGACCTATTAGGAGTTTACATGGATTGGGCCTAAGGTTGAATTTCCATTTCCGTTCACAGCTTGTGTTGGATGCCATTATATTACACTTGGAAGGACTGAGATAGTTCTTCTGTTATATCTGCTACTAAAAGCTGATTTCAGAGATTTTCTCTCTCAAGCACCGCAGCTGCCTCTATTAATTTCAGATAATTTAGGGTTTTTGGGGAGGGAAGGTAGAACACATTTTCACAGGCTCTAATATTGATTAAATTCTTCTAATTTTTTTTCATTTTGTTGAAATGAAACGAATTAAACTTTTGCTTGCAGACCTCTCCAAGCACCTCTTGTGTTACAAAACCCCATTAAAACACAACATCCCAGGTAACCACAGACAATTTTATTCTCCAGTACATCCATTGTGTGAGTGGTAAATTACTGAAGAGTAAATGAGATTTTAAAAAATTCTTTCAGATTCAATAATGTGTAATATTATCAGCAGCACAGGTAGATTTTGTTTTAATGAGATTTTGCACTTGCCCATTAAAAAATAAATAAAAATCCATAATTTATAGGCAGGAAAGCTGCCACAAAATAAGATGCCAAGAAAAACAAAACTCTGTTTGAAATGAGAATGGCTATCCTTTTTCTTAATTTCCATGCTTAGCAGCATTTAATTCCTAGAACTATACCAGCCATAATTGCAATTTACATCTAATCATACAATCATTCCCTTTGGTAGCTCTGTCTTTTGGCACATCGTGTAACTAACATTATTCATGGCAATCTGGTTTTTTGCATTTTTTTCTTTCTTCTCTTGGTCTGCTCTTTTGTTTGTTGGGTTTCTTTTTGGTCAGAAATGGAATATTGCATGACAGCTCTGTTTATACCTGATGCAGAACGTGAAATTGTGGCATTTGTATTATTTCATGAGATTTGGGATGTAGCAGTTAGAATGTATTCTTGAAAAAAGTATAAAGTTAAATCCAAAGCTTTTATATTAAATAAATGCAATTGGTCTAATTAAGACAGCAAATTAAATGCACATGAAAGTTGAACTTCATTCAAAATACCTCATTAGAGCACGACTAACAAATTAGGATAAAATTCTCAAACTGTATTGAAAGAAATTGTTACTGAAATACATTAACACTGATGAGTAAAGCACAGCTTCTACTATTACCACTCAGCACAGCATATTATCTCCCCAGCACAGCTGAATCATTAGGCTATAAACTCATCTATACAGAGTGGCTGTGACAGCACTGACAATCTAAACTTTTGAAATCCAATCTTTGTATGCAAGAAAGAATTAGATAACTTTATACTGTCATCAAGTTCCTTTATAAATGGAGATCTGAAAAGTTTAGCCAAAACTTATTTTTCAGACATGTTGGTTAAATAGGAGCAAGAATTCCACTTTCAGACAATATCTTGTTGGGTCAGGGTCTGTATTTAAGCTCAGCCTGGGCACATCACCTCCTGGCCAGATGATGCTACAAGGGTGCTGGTCTTCAGTTTGGCCTCAGCTGCGCCTTGTTGGGCCACAGAGCTCCTTGAGCCAATCTGTAACTCATGGGCAACTCAGGTAAAGCAAGTAAATTCTTTTTGCTTTGCCATTCCCGTTTTCAAAAGGTGGGGCGTCCCTGGACTTCCTTTAAATCTTAGGAAAATCAATACATAGAGAGACACAGAACTTAAAAGTAGTTATGGCTGTGTTAGAAAAACACCCACCGGTGTCTGGATACTGAAGAGTTGTTAAAGAAAGAACTATTGAAAGTATGTGACCACTGAGAACTCACTTTTATGAGCAGCAATACAGAGAGGAGCTGATTCTTAGAACCTACTGATATTTTTTCCTATTTCCAGAGAGGCAGAAAATTGAAGTACTGCTCCTTGCTCCATTTTCTTCTCACAGCAGGTGAGGTTTAAGAGTTCCCTGGTCACAAAAGAAGAAGCTCTTTCAGATCTTGGGGCTAACTCAACACCTCTCCTAAGGAGAATGAGGTCTTGATTTCAAAAATCTATTTAATAACAAGTTTGTTTCTGCAAGTTCTCTGTAAATGATAAACCCTGTGAATAGAATCCAGCACTGCGTCTCAAAGCTTAATGATGAAGGAGGATGAGAATATTTGGCCTGTTGGAGTCAAAGCCAGGCTGAAGTCAGAGACGCATTATTAACAAATTATTTTTGAACACTGGAATGATATTTTAAGTATTGACGGAGATTTTTTCACTGAGCTCAGCCCGAAAGTCCAGATCAGCTGTCCTCTGTAGAGGAAAGGTATTGTTAAAACTGGAGAAGTCTTGCAGCTTGCACCAAAGCTATGATGATCCTTTCTGGCTTTACAGACTATGGCTCTATGAATCACAAGGAAAATCAGAGCTCATGTAACTGTCATGCTTCCACTAACAGCCACCCTGATTTCAGTGGTCTCTTACTTGCAAGAAAACACAAGAAATCCCTACTCTAGTGCATAATCTATGTTTTTGGTTTGGGTGTTATAATATTTAATGGTTTTTTGTGGCTTTTTTTGTGTCTGATACATTGTTGACTGCTAAGTTGTACACCAGCTCCAACTGTACACCAATTGTTTCTTCAGGCTACGAAGGCCTAAACCTGGGGAAGTCAGTGCAAGGCTTCTTTCTTCAGGAGTAACTTTGGCAGCTCAGTTACTCCACTGCAGATACTCAGAGGTGTTATGACTTTGGGACAAATTTTCAGTACTAAGAAGGCATTCTCTAGCCCCCAAACATGAACAAGTATGAAGCCACCACAAACTCAGACAATATGATATACGATGAGGCTAAAATGAAGCAGTTATAGCAAAATATCCTGGATGATTATGATGATGTACCCATGTATCATTAAAGTTGGAGGGGGAGGTATTTAGGGAACTGGTGATTTGCTATAATGAATGTTTGTCACACTCAGAGCAATGCACCCGCCACCCACGATGGCTCATTTTAGTTTACTCTGAAATTCTCTCTGAATTCATCATATACTATGTGTTCTGCTGCTGACATTTAAACCAGAGCAGCATACTAATGAATCTGGGAGTGGGGAGAAGTTTTCAGCAGTAGATTTGCAGCTGCAGTGGTCTTAGCAAGGGGAGCAGAACTGAATTGGCAGCCTGCTGCTCTGGCAGCCGGGATTCATGGGTGACTTTGGCAATTTGCATCTTGACATCGAGGGTTTGGGATTCAGCTTGAAAATTGAGGGTAATGGCTCACTCCCAAAATAGTTTTGATTTGTTTCCTGCTACTGCTCACTTTATTGCAATTGCGTGGGTTATTATACAAATAACGCAGTTAAAGCAGTCAGGGATGGCTTCTCATCTGGAACCAGTCTTCAGTTTATTGCTCTGAAGTCAACATAGGAACATGACTACATGCCAGATTCTTAGTCTTCAAATAGGTCCATTTTCTCGTCACCGTGGGTTATTTATGGGCAATTCTGTGTACATGAGTCCAGGAGATAGCCCACATGGATGTTCCAATCTGGGTTCGGTATTTCCTTCATACAGTATCACAAGGGAAAGTTATTTGCAGCGAGTACCTAAAAGCAGATCCAGCACTGGAATGAAGTATTTTCTCATTTGCAAATAGTAGATTTGAAAACAGAAGGAAAATAAAGGCAACATTCTGTCTCATTATTCTTCAGCAGTCAGATTGCACTTCAGTTTTGTGGGTAAGTGATACCACTTGTATCAAGTGTCTCACATGGCAAAATACAATATTTCCATTTCCTCCAGTGGCAGCAGCTAATTAATTTTGTTACAATGCTTATAAATGCACTGCATTATGCAGATGATTTTATTATTTTCATGAATTTGTTGAACATTTAGGGTTATGCTTCCCCTTACTATTTAACTCAAACATTGGTTCATTCAGAGTGTAAGATTCTGTCCTAGAAGGCCACTTACACTTGCACTGTTGGGTCTACGGCTCAAGTTGTGATACTGCATTTCCAAGAAGCCCAGTATCTTGTGTTAACAACACTAAAATTTCTAGCAAGCTGATTTTAGCTCTGCTGTGCTAAATCCTGACGTGTTTATTGTATGTCTTTGGTCTTCTTCTGGTGTGACTCAGTAGGAATCACTGCGTTCCTCTTGATTTACACTGACACGATGAACACATTTACACTGACACAGATGTATTTTGTTCTAAATAGATACCAAATAAGTACAATTTCAGGAAACCTTCAGCTATGTATTCCATCCTCTGAATGTATTTCTTCAGGCAAAAAATTTGACATATATTTAACACAAGGCTTTGCTTAAGACCCATGCCATGCACAGAGATTGGAGACCCATCAGTTGCTATTCTTTAGAAAAACTACTTGAGCAATGTTTTTCTTCCACCCGCTAATGATAACAGATAGGCTGCCAGTAGCAATCCTGCCACCTGTTGAGCTTCATTTCTCATACTCCGCAACTGACAGCACAAACAGATCTGAACAACTGCAGCAAGTGGCTGAAGAAAGGAAAAAGGAAACAAGAAAGCTTGTGTCCAGCCCTGCTGTGACTGAAATAAGAACAGAGGCTGTTTAGAACACTGGGGTGCTCTCTACCAGATACTGCCATGGATCAAGCATGCTCAG
Organism: Lagopus leucura; assembly: GCF_019238085.1. NCBI lineage: Eukaryota > Metazoa > Chordata > Aves > Galliformes > Phasianidae > Lagopus > Lagopus leucura. The sequence continues at coordinate 7,344,915 of NW_024962256.1, forward strand.
GTAAGAGGTGACCTTGGAACACAACAGCAAGACCTGCTTCAATTTTCCCCATCAGGACAACTGACCAAAACTAAAACCAATCTTTTTTTTTTTTATCATTATAGCAGAACCATGTATATTTAATAATAATAAAGTGAATAAAGCCAATTAAATCCTAGTGTTTTGGATGAAATTCAATTACAAAAATAAAGGCCATGTACCTCTTTGCAATTTGGAAGCAATGAAAACTACAGCTCTACATTTGACTCTTACAGTGAGCTATCATGACAATACTCCCTACAGAGTTTGTTCTTCCATCCTATTTCATCCTATCTGTTTCTGTCTTGCTGCTTCTATTGCCAGAGAGGGCTCAGGTAGCCCTTACTGAAGGAAGAAGAATCTCCACAGTGCTGTGGTGGAATAAAGGAATAATTCTTTTCCCTCAGCTGAAAGAAGTAGCCCCACACACCAGTGAAGGTGACACTTGACACTTCATCTTCCATCAAATCTGCCCCTAAGAACAGCTTTTGCAGAATGGCTCTTCTGTTTGCATTAATATTGACTTGAGATATCACGACCCTAGCTGCATGGAACACGTGTACACTGTGCACCTCGCTTCAGAAGGTAGGAATACATAATTTGTGCAAAAAATGGGACACAAATGAATCACAGGATAAAAATCCAGCAGTGGTAGGGAGAAATGTTGTCTTCAGCATTTACTGTGAGATCTCTCACTCCCGAGCATTGAATCTTTTTGGTGTCAGGACACATCCAGTTCTCATTAGCGTGGAGAAAAGTTATTGCTACTAAGCAGAGCTTCATTAAGATCTATAGGATATTGAAGGGAAAAGGGACTTTGTTGTTATGTACTGCTTAATTTAGTGCCCAATAAAAAGTCCAGGAGTAAAAAAATTCAACCAAGGGAATACAAATCATGATTAAACTTAAGCAAAACTCTTCTTCTAAGTTATAATACAGAGATTAAACCTACAGGATCATTAGTAGAGCTCAGCAATGGAGTATATAGCTAATAAGGGAAGGAGAATCAAAGAGCAACTTCTCATTCTGAAGAAATGTTTCAAACCAGTTTTTTCTTCTGAGAATTCTTGAGTCAAGTGAATAAGGAATGGAGCAAGTTGAAGGATCCGTTCAAGGATCCGTTCCATTGATGCAAATGAAAATGGATTAAGAATACTGCCCTGGAATTAAAGCTTTCTACTTCAGGTAGTTTGTTCCAAAGACTTTTACCTAATATTGTCTTTTGAAAGAAAGAATGAGTTCCATACAGTTGATTGATACTGGCTTTTATTTTATTTCAGATATGTTACATTTGGAGGGGAGGGTATGCGTGCCCACAGAATGGAAAAAGTCAAAGATCCGATTACATGCAAACAGTTCTTCTATAGACATTCCTAGATGCCATTTGTGCAGACTGAAAACAAACATCCACAGACACGTCCACTTGGGTATATTAGGCTAGCCTTATGCTGCCTCCTTCTGGAGAGAGAGACCAGATCAGAAATAGATGGCTAATATTTAATGGTTTCATGCTGTCTATTAATGTTGACAATCATCTGTTCTTTGATATACTTTAAACAAGACCTAATTAAAAGCTCTGAAGTCAAGAGCGATGCTCACAGAAGCTTTGATTCATTTAAAGTGCCATTTAATAATCTGGGCTTTTGTAATTGCTGTCATTTTTTTTTTTCCTCATGTTTGCTCACATTCTTTTAGAAACCGATTCAAGTGGCCTGAAAGTTGAGTATATTTCGAGAAGTGTAAGGCAATCTTTTATGGTTTTGAGTGAAGCAATTACTTAGCATTGCTAGAAAAGGAAAAGAATCGGGTTTCTTCCAATCTAGGCATTGACTTTTTTACGTGGTACATGGATGTTGATGTTGTACTTTCTTATATAGGCAATTTGCATTGCTAGAGAAGGATTGCTCAGAGCTACGTGAAATCATGTAGAGTCTCATGTCTACAGTATGGATTTGGGGCTCTCATCAACTTTGCATGCTGCTGTATTGGATAAGAAATGTTAAATCACAATAACAGCTTGTTTAACCTCCTTATTCTCCCATGAAAACTGTTCCTCTGTTTTTTTTTCCTCAGTAAATTCAGTTTAGGCCACTTTTTACCAATTTATAGATACTTAATTTCTGTAAATTCCTCTGATGCGAAGTAGGATACGGACTAAATTGTCTCTTGAGCTCTCTTATGAATTTGTTTTGTATGATTTAGTGTTTTATGATTTTCTGTAATTCTCTGAATGCAGAATTATCTGAACGTAGGAACCCTTTTGTTGCAGTTTCAATTTGTCGCTGCCTGAGAGAAGGTGCGAAACTGTGGTCTGTTGCTGTTAGATTTACTTCTAAAGAAAGATAAGCACTACAAGATTACATGAAAGGAACAAAAATATTTGAAGTGGCAAAATCACAAATTCACAGCCATTTGAATGTTTAATGACGCAATTTCAATATATGTCAATATATTTATTTATAGTAAGTGGATATAATGGCTTTATGTTTATTTATACCAGATGTATCACCAGTAATAGAAAGAGTGCAGCATCATATGACTAACTGTAAAGTTATAAAATTCCTCCAAATTCTTCTTGTAACAGGAGACAGCCTTCTTGCTTACTTGCTCTGTTCTACGTTGCATTCTATCAAGGGACTCACCACTACTTTCTAACTTTCTCTTGTCTGCTGGACAGGAATAAGAAAAGACAATGTTGCTTTTTGGTGACAGAAAAATGAGAAACCCCATAGGTAAGTGAAAAGAACTGCTGTCTGTGACAAAGGCTAGGAGAGGGCAAATGGAGGAAGAAAGGCAGAGAGTGGAAAAATCTCTACTAGATTCAGCCTTCAGCCATTGGCCTTTCATGGCTGATGATGGCCCAGAATTAGGTGTAGCCTCTGTAAAGCCTTCTAGATTACAAGCTTTTTCTGTTGCCATGGTAATTTTTTTCACTTTTTTTCTCCTTACTGGGAAACTATGAACACTGCTTTGTAGTTTTGTGAAGTAAGGCTCCCTCTGCAGCAGCAGCAGCAGCTTTAAATTGCCTGGTTGGGCAAGATAGAGGAATGGTAATGCCAATTCTTAGTTCTGTGTGATAGCAATTTCTTTGAATTCAAATAGTTTCTAAAAGCTGATGTTATCTTTTTCAGTATCCTTAGAGCTTTAAAGGTCACTGCTATTATCAAAAGCATTTTTTTGGCACACCGAGATAGCACTGCCTCTTCTGCTGGGTTGGAAATTCCACAATAAAAATTGCTTGGTATTTATTGCATGGATGAGCTTAATCCAAATATTAAGGCTTATTCCCCCATCTAACTTTGAAGAGGCACTTCCGTATTCTTATGATATTTTTCTAACTGAGTAATCAGAAGTATTTTGAGCTCTACAGAAATTATTTGACACTCACTGTCCAAATCCACGAGCTCTGTGTCAAGTTTGTACTTAAAAGCCATTCATTTCTATCACACTCCCTTCAAATTCACTTTGGTGACCTTCTGAACATGAAAGGCAGTCAGATTTCCTCTCAAACTTCAAGGTTTTAATTGCTTTCATGCAGTATCTGTCTCTAAACTCAGCTGTCACTGACTACACTGTAGTTGTTTTTAAGACATTTGAATTCACAGAAACATGTGAAAAAGAATTTTTTTTGATAGAAAGGGAATTAAAAAACACGATTTAAATTTTTTATAACACTTGCCTTTCAAGGGATCACTTTTACCCCATTAAAGTCAATGACAATCCATCCCATGGCTTCGGTGAATGCCAGAGCAGTTGGCTCCTCAGCACTTTCTAAGGGAGCTAGAAACAGTAAACAAAAACAAATGAACTACAAGTAAAATTACACTGTTTAATATTTATTACTTAACAGAGATACTTTCAATCTAAGTACGATGTTCTCTTCTGAAAAGTCACTCTAAGAGTGGCAATGTGAAATTGCATATTTATTTACCGCCGTCATTTTCGCAGATGAAACTACTCAATTCATGATCAAAAAATAACTTCTTTTGCCTTACTCCTTGTCTTACAAACAGCACAGGTGGAAGTTAAGCCACATTCTTCACTGCTTATGACCCATCACCAGTGAACATGGTAAAGGTCAGAAACACAAATGAAAGGTACCCATTGTAGCCCTGATTTAAAGGTATACCCATGGCTTGCTATGCAGATTTCTACATTGACTTCAGTTATCTGGGAGTTAATTCTGCAAGTTTTTGCATGTGTTCTTAGCCCTCATGCTGAAAAACCACTATCAATATCTGATATATATGTGATATATCCTGCAGTGATTAGTTCTCAGGTCTTCAATCAATATGAATGAAAACAAAATAATTATGATTTATCCATAGGTTGGGTGGGAGTAGATGCTTACACAGCAGAATTTTTTGTAGCTCTGTTGTCTTAATTAGCTGGGATGGCTACCAAAGAAATGGCAATGATGAAAAAAACCCTCAAAAAAGAATAAAAAGGCGTGATTTCAACCAGACTCTGTGGCCAGAATCCACGAAGAGCTTAAAAATCTTCAATGTGTGCTGAATGCCCATAGGGGTAACCTGTTGCTCTCAGTGGCTCTTGTGATCACCGTGCTTTTAGCATGCAAATACACAGCAAAATGGGGAAGGTAGGAAAAAGAGGGAAAAAAAAATCCCTCAGATAAATTACTGCAGAATACTGCATTTAAACACACTGCATTTAAACACTGCATTTAACTTATTTAACTGCATTTAAACACACTGTTGTATTTCCTTGGATCTAACCAAGTCCTTTAAAAGAAAAACTTACTTTTTAGGCTAAATTTAAGGTAATTAATCCTCCAATTACACAAGCTCAGCAGCTAGAGAAGTGTTGGGATATAAACCAAGGCATAACAAATATCCGAGATTACTTTAATTATCCATCATCCATTTGCACATCTGAGCCCTCTAAAACATCATTTTGTTCTGGCAGCTGTTTTTGCCTTTCCACTAAGTGAAACAGTTCCATGTGACCACAACAGCTTTTGGGGTCACTCCAGGGCTGCTCAAATTACGTAATAAAATAATTCATTCAGAAAATGTAAGGGCCCTGTCCTTCACCACCCCTACATAGTGATGCAGTAACTTAGAACTGACTGAATTTAAGATTAAATAGACAAATACAGGGAGGAGAGAGAACCTGGAGGGCGTTCTGCAGCTATTGCCTGCTAGCAAAGCACTAAATCACTGAGCCTGCCAACCATCATCCACATTCTCCATAGCTCAGAAACCACTCCAGGACTCCCCAAGCAGTACAAGAAGCCCCATCCTGCCCAGAAGGTCCATGAATCCTTGTCAGCATGATAGAAATTAAACTACTATGTGTGTTGGAATTGATTACTCTTCTGTACACAAATTCCTCCAGATTCTTCCTCAAAAACTGCTGGATTGATGTTTGCTGCTTGGTAGCACTTGAGTGTGTTTGTGTGCTCTATGGAGCAAGATTTAAGGTAAAGCAGTTGTAACACTCACAGGGCTTACAATCCAGCTGTGCAGTCTGAAATTAATTAATAGCATTTAGAATACTTTGCAAGAGAAGGACAAAATTATGTTTCATGTATACATCTGTGCAGATAGGGAAAATAAGACAGATGAAGCAGGCCTCTAAACTCTCATGAAAAGATGAGTTAGAATGTGACAACATCTGTACTAACTGCCTGGGAACGTAGCCCTAGCAAATGTGACATGATTTGAAATGGATCTCTTTTTATTGAACACCAACACACGCTGACTCACATCAGCTGCCATTTGCTTTAGGGTAATAGCACACTCTGCACATTAATAGCAATTAGCTGAACTAAGGGCTGGATGCAGATTAATTTGCTGATCATTTTGGGGTGATAAAATGGGGAGTTAAGTGAGATGGCCTTAAGTTGTGCTGGGGGATGTTCAGGTTGGACATCAGGAAATAATTCTTTTCAGAAACAGCAGTGATGCAGTGGCACAGAATGCTCAGGAAGTGGTGGGGTCACTGTCCCTGGAGGTGTTCCAGACCTGTGGAGATGTGGCACTGAGGGATGTGGGCATGGTGGGGTGGGCTGGGGTAGGGCATGAGATTCTGAGAGGGCTTTTCCAGCCTTAAACATGGCTTGGAATGTCCAAGGCACGTGCATGGTGAGCATATGTAGAATGCTAAGGGCTTTCCTTCATGTTCTGGAAGAGATGTGATGCTGTGCATCAATGTTCTGCAGAGCTACAGGTAAAGGGAGGGCAGGAATTGGTAATGAGAATGGAAGTGTGTGGTCTATGAGAAACTGGGCAAAGTTACTGAGAATTTAGTTACAACTGCGTCTGTGTCTATTTTGTAAATGAACACAGAGCAGCACATCTCAGATCACATGAAACCATGAAACCTGCAGTTGACTGCAGAAGTGAGATGACTGGCACACGTCTGTTTTTGGACTCAAACCTATTTTTTTTCCTACAAGTTCTGCCATATCCACATTCTGGTCCTGTGATGAAATATTACACTCCCAACTGGATCCTATTTTGCTCTGAGCAGGCATACACCTTTATAATTCACTTCTTTCTTCTCTGAGGAAAGAGAAAGTAGAGCAAGGCAAAGCATACCGAGCGGCAGCAGAGATAACTGCGAGGCATCATCTGCTCACTGGCAGCACTGCAATGAAAGCATATGAGGAAAACCAACTTTTCAGTCATATTTCCTAATCTGGAGGGACAGGTGGGTGTGGAAAGTAATGGCAGTCTGTAATAGCCTTGGCCAGCCATCTGGTATGGTTTTTATTTGCTCTGTAAAATACAGTGTGTTTAATACTGAGTTTAGAATAAACAGTGCTGCCTGGAAATTCAGTCAGGAAAATAGACTTCCAGGAGAGAGTGAATTTCTTCCATCCCAGAGATATTTGATGTACTGCATGTGTGTGTATATTTACGTGTACAGAGAGATATATATACATATGTACACTCATGTGCACACATGTATGTAAATTCTTTAGAAAATTAACACAGACCTCAGTAGTATGTTTATTAGTAATGTTAGGCTCTAATGATTATAAAGCCAGTCACAGAAAAACAGGAAACTTCTGAAATGTATAAGTTTTATGCATGGAACAATTTAAAAGATATATAGGCAAGGAATTACACACAGTCTTCAATCAGCAGCTATAGAAGAACACTTGAGAAGAAACAGAACCAAATATCTGAGGTTTCAGCCATGGCCAGGGCGTACAGTAGTTACCTGGCAGTTTTCAGCCAGACCCACGTAGAGCTTTGAACAACACAGTTAGCAATGAAGACCACTCAGGTATTCATTGACCTGCAGTTCCATCATTGTTAGCTCAAAGCTAGAATTAGCAATTATTCAGTCTGAGGGATCTTCATGGAACTGCTTTCATTTGGAAGTGAAACACCCAGTGCATTATGATTTCCCAGTTCGTTGTGCTGAACAACAAACTGCAGCTTGCCAGCTCTTCTATATTTCATGATGCAATTTTATCTCCAAGCCAGGATTTAAAAACAATTTCTGGTGTATCAGAGCGAGGATGGATGAGTGAGAAATGTAATTGCTCTGGTTAGTGATGTCCTATGTGATTTCTGCTCCTTAGAAATTGTTGGGACAAGGGTGGGGGGAGCACTTGGCAGAATGGAGTTGGATCACTGTGGAGTGACTCCTGAGAAGTTGACAGTTACTAATCAGCAGAAATCTGTGTGAAATGGAGATCTTCACTGGAACTGGCTCTTGGTTACCTGGGTCTGTGTCTGGGGTTGTACTTGCCTCCTTCAGGTCTGATCCATATTAGAAGCAGCATTACCAGATTTAGCAGCATTTAAAGGGTGTGCCTAGGTTTGGAAAAGGCCAAAAGATGAACAAACAGTTCAAGATAATAGCATAAATGGTCTTATAATTTCAGATAGTACGAAAGCTGGTTTTACTTCTATGGAATTCAAGTTGAAAGTTAAAGGATAGCATCTGCTTCCAAATATATATACTTTTTATTTCCAGTATAGAAACGATACACAATGAATTATAAACAAGAATAATAGTTTGGGAGGACTATGTTGCATATAATTTATTTTAGCCACATAAATCAGTCTTAACCCAAAAGTTTGAGCAAAGCCTTTCCGATAGCAGTTAGATCCACAGAGATTAAGCACTCAAAAATAAAACATCCCAGAGATCAAGATGAGTGCTTAGATTTCTTACCTGTTTAGTATTCACAGGACCATGAATAAGCACTGCCAAGCTAGCTTCTAGATGTACAGATTTTATTATCTGGGAGAACAAATCCTCATCTGAAGGACAGGATCTCACATTTTCACATCCTCTGCAGACCTTTTTGACATAATGGCTAAACTAGATGAACTTCAGCTTGACAGGAATCCTGGATGTTGACATTAGCTTGGGGTATTGACTGCCTAAGAAATATAAAGTACTTGTGCTAAGTGACTTATTTTTTAAATATGGGCAAGTATTTTTGGGCTGATACTGAGAAGAGTGAGATAGAATTGAAAAATAGAAATTAGATTACGATGCTCAAGTCCTTTCTTCTTGCATATTAAACATGGATCTCAAATTGCAGCACTGAACTATTCAAAACACAGAAGTAATTTCCCCTAGGCTAGAAAAATACATTACCTGCATGCATTTCATTAAAAACTTTCTAAGCCACTGAAATGTAAAATAGACCAACGGAGGGGTGGAAAAAAGTCTCCTTAATAGCTTATTTATTACTACAAGCTTCTCTGCTCGTAATGTTTGGACGATCCCCCAGCATAATTGTTCCATGAAGATGTCAGCAGAGCAATAGGTGAGCTTGAGGCACTAATGGCAGATTCACACACAAGGGTTTTTGTCCGTTCTGTTCATCCAGAGATCTCCATGCCCACCCCCTGGAAGGCTGTTACAGCACAAAGTTTACCCAACAGACTGACACAGTGCCTGGTTGCCATGCGCTGCTTGTGGCTGCAAAACCTCCCTGACTCTGAATTCAGGGCTCTTATACCTCAGTGTAAATATTTGCCAATGTGTTTTCTCATGATATATTGAGATTTTGAGCATAACTTTGTGAGTTGTTCCCAGAAACTCAAGCAAGATTTTGTTTCCAGTTGTAATATGAGAAAGCTTGCCGTAGTGCCAAGAAGTTTCTTTTCTCCAAGAGACCAAAACACCCGTTTGATTTCCTTGAATAAATGTCAGCAGATGAAAACTTTAAACACAGAATAATCCCTAAATTCAATATTTATTTTAAAGCAGTTCTCAATTTGTTCAGACACAATAAGGACCCAAGTTCCTTAACAGGGGTCACATTTTCAAAACATTTTTTATTCATTTAAAAGATGAATATTGAACCTTGCAATCATAGTAGAACTCAACTGTTTGCTCATTAATGTTTCAAGAACAAAAAAGAGGTTAAATAGAAAGCTGGTTTCTCAATGGTGTGTTTTTTATTTGTGGTGTTTGTAGCGCTAGACCTTGTAAACTCAACCTTAACTCATCTTGATGTTTGACACTACATAGATACATGGCTTTTACTCTTTAGTTTCACAATCTATCATTGGCCTGTTACCCTGCTGCTGTGTTCTCTCTCTTACTCCTGAAAAACTAAAGATAAATTTGGGGCTAATTTTCAGTAATGATTTGTAGAACCTCCTTCCCTTTATTACAGGATAGGAGCTTGTTTTTATTTAATTCTTATTGCGTTTCATTTCTTTAAAATCTCATATACTTGACTGCAACACTTTTATGCCTGCATATTTCATCTCTCTTTGATGATCTTCCCTATATTTAACTCCAGTGCTTTTCAAATTCAGTGCACTAATTGGCTTTCCACAGCCAGACTTTCAACTCTGCCCGATAGATCTTATTGCATTAAAGCCATGTTCTACCTTTGTTTTCTTTCCCACTGATCAACTCAGTATTTTTTCCCTTTCTACTAGTCCTTTGCTCTCCTTTTCCTGTCAGAAATGCATACAGGTATAGATCAAAACTGCTTCAAATTAACATCTAGCGCAACCCTGCTTCTGTTCCGTTTAAGCTTATTTAAACACTAATTGGCCAAACCTTTTAGCTTCTCTAAGTTTTCTCTCTAGGCTCTTCTGCAGGTGCACAGATTTACAGCATCACTTTGAAGCTGTGGCCTGAAACTGGAATTTGGACAGTAGGCATGGAGTCATCCATTGCTTACCATGTGATGGCTGTTGGTGCCTGTGGTGTCACATAGGCCATTTGTCACAGGAGAAAAGGTTTGCATCTGAAATAAATCAGCTGCTGGTCTACAAGTAGGTTACTCAAAGTTTCAGATGCGATTCTCTGCTAGGGAGAGGTTTTGTCCCTTTAATGGGGTTTGTTTGCAGTGTGGGCCTTTGAGCTTTAGGGCTTCCTGAGCCTTCTCTGCACAAGGCAGAGCCCTGTCTGGGTGTGTGCAGGCAGTAATCCATTACACACTGCCTCCTCACACATCTTTACTGGGCAGATTCCCCTGCAGTCCAAAGCAAACATTTCACAGCAGGAAACTGCTGCTAAAAGAGAAAGGAAATACTAATGGTGTATAAATAAGTTCCTATCCTCTCATGACAATAACAAGATTGAAAGCATCTATATTTCAAGCAGTATTTACTTCTCCCATCTTGACTTTTACTGTTCTTTTCCACTTAAACCTCTTTTTAAAAAAAAAAAAATAAATTCCCAAAGCCCTTATTATGAAAGCAATACCTCTTTTTTGAAAACTCATCTCCCCTTTGTTCATCTGAGTCCCATAGAGATAATTTTCTCTTGGCAAGGGGGCAGATGAGAAATAGAGATGGTAAAAGAGGACATATGTGGCTGCCTGGTTACTTCTGCCTGCCTACACTGGCTGCCTGGTTGCTTCTAGACATGGCCAAAGTGATGCTCTGGCCACGAAGAGCATCCTGCTGCAGAGAGCATCCATGCCATTGTCCCACCATGGCCCTGTAGCTCTGTGCCACTAGGCAAAGTGGAAAGCACACACTTCATTTCTAAACAAGTGTTGAAGAGCTTAACACTCACTTTATTCCTTCTTTATTGTTATCCATCATTCAAAAAACAATCGGGATAAACTTCTGGGGAAGAAAATCTAGAAAAACTGTGAAGAGAAAATTCAGTAAAGCAAAGCTTCATACTTTGTTCCAGAAGGAAAATGGAATAAATGAAAGAAAAATAGAAAAGGAAAGAAAGAAACAAGATTTATTAGTATTACATTAAGGGACTAGAAAAGCTGTTAGAGACAGTAAGCTCTCAGAGCTGGACCATGCTTCTTCAGGCCTTTAATCAGAATTGAGGCTGGTAGCTTCTGAGGAAAAAAGTAATAGATAAGTTCAGGGAAGCCAAGTGAGATTGTGCAAAAGTGAAACACAAGGATGCATCCTTGGAGTGTCAGAATCCTAAAGTGTAACTGCAACTTTTTTCTTTGATGCTGGCTGACAGCAAAGCAGAGAATCATTACAAATTGGGAGGAGGAGAGGAAAGAAGGAAAGGGAATCTGTTGTACATAGATCAGTGTTCCTGCACTGGCGATTTAGAGAAGATAATTTTGACATGGTACAGTTGTAAAGTATAACTAAACTGATTTCATGGCAAAACCATCTATGTGCTCATAGAATGAGAGACAGTGAAAGAGAAGTCCAAAATCTTATGGGTAAACTGTTATCTATTTCTTCTCAGTATAAATATCTGCTTCAGCAGAGAATTTGGGCAGTGCTCTCAAATACAGGCTTTGCATTTTGGGCATTCCTATGTGGAGCCAGGAATTGGACTCAGTGATCCATGTTGGCTCCTCCCAACTTGGGATATTCTGTGATTCTGTGGCTCTAGTGAACAAGTGGTTAATTCAGCCAGAAAACAGACTGGAGAAAGAATATAGCAACGGGAAGCTAAACCACTCTGATGGGACAAGAGATGCAATGGATTGAAATGGAAGAGCAGAAGAAGGGAGTGTTGGGCAGTGGCATGTGTGTTGAATACAGTGAGTGTGGGAAGGGTAACTCATGTGGGGGGCACAGGAACTGCATAGCTCAGGCTCTGGACATGGCATAGTGGCATTGGTCCTTCCTCTGCACTGCTGCTGTTTCTCACTCAGCACTATCCTGTGGGTTTTGTCCTCCCTTGCAATTTAGAAGATAAAACTAAAGATAAGAGAAAGAAAAATAATTTTGCAAACTAGAGAGAATTGCTATTATACCTCATTTGAAAATCTTCGAAGAGTAACCAGGCAGTAGAAAGCATTTTGTTGCAGTTTGATATGCCTTTTTCATGTGCCATCACACCCTCTCCAAAACCACACACACGTCTTCCTCCCCAAGACCTGCACTCATCTCTGCTCCCAGCTCCAATTCCTGCTTAGGGCAGTCCTGCTGGCTGCAGGCACCCAGCCCAACTCTGGGCTTAGGTGGCTACAACCAAGGCAAAGCTACTGTCCCAACTGTCCCAGTTAGTCATGGATTTACTGATGGATTTGCTGGGGCTTGCAGCTCGTACTCAGCATACAGCCAATCCTGGTACTGAAAATACCTTTGATGGGGAAAGATCTTCATCATAGCTGGCAGTCCCTAGAGCAGGGTTTGTAGATGAGGGGGAGGAAGGTGGAATCTGCTTCTGTCGTCTCTCTCTGCTTTCTGTGTGAGTAATTAAAGATCAACATTGCTTAAATTGCACAGCAGCACATCTGAAGGGCTACACAGCCGAGCAGCCAGTGCAGCAGAGCTGCTCATTTAGCTCTGGCTGGCTCCAGATGGTGCAGGCTCCAGCCTGTGACTTCAGTGGGGCTAATGGGATTATAGAGCAAAAAACTTTCTCCGCTGAAGTAAAAAGAAATGACAGGGTGAATAATACACAGCTTTTAAAGTTCCATTTGAGATGTTTCAGCTGCCAGAAATGTTGCCCTCTTTGTCTGAAGTCAGAATCTTTTTCCCTTAAATTAAAATGATTGTCAATTTATGCAATCAAGGCAAAAGCCAAAAATGAGTTATGTGGTTTTAAAAAGTAATCACTTAAAAATATCTAACAAACATAAATGTAACTGCCTGCTTAAAATAGGCAAAATATAATATGCTCAGTAACAATATTTTCTAATTTAACGATCAGTATGCAATTACAAAGCAAGCTGTGTTTTCCACGGCACCTTCCATCAATTTAAATGCAATATGACATATGAAACACTCTCAGGAACGTTATTCCACTACGTTTATTTGCTTTGCCTTTATGTATTCATCACAGCACTGCACACAATTGTTACTGCAGTTTCTTGGAAACCTTTATGCCTTGCATTCTTTGCTACTTTATCCAACACTGAAAGCAAGGTAGTCTGAATGACAAATCCAGAGATCTAAAAAGCATTGGGAAACTTGTCTGTAATTCTAATGGGTTTGGATTTTGCCAGGCACTCTGCTATAGCCAAGAAAATGCTCTGCTCACTGTATCTTCTTCTGCAAAAACTGCAGTTTTACTAAAGTAAGACAAGGAAATGTCCATGTGACGGATCAAATAATTGAAACCGGAACTGGTCCGAGTTAACTTTCAATGACATGAAAAAAATGCATTTTTAAAAGATGAAGTCTACAAAATGTCCATGGTTTCCCTTTTCAGTCATTTTCTGTCCCCAGAACAGTGTTAGCTTTTGGGGAAAGAAACTGAAGTAAAAAAACATTTGTAGCAATCCAATTTTTCTTTTTAGCCCAAAAACAACTAGGCCCACCTCAGAATACAAGAATTTGCCATTTATCATATTAAAACCTAATTTTTTATTCTTCAGGCTCTTTGTATCATTCTATTTTTCACTTTCATGGAGAGAAAATGCTCAGATGCTGTCCTGTCACCTCCACCTTACCCAAAAGCAGGAGTGGATGGAGTTTTGTCAAATGCCCTGCTCAGCCCCAGCTATTCTGTTGAATAGATTTGCTAAAAGTAATTATTTTCAAACTAAGTAAAAATTGCAAAAGATCATTGAAAAGTTTTTAAAAAACTTTAAAAAGCCATCTTCTGTTACAAGAAATAGAAAACGAGACCCACTTTGTGAAATAAAAGGGCAAGGTCCAGAGTAACATTCCAACATTTTTATTTCTAACAATGTAAGAAGTGCTTAAAAAGCAGTGATGACTGTTGTAAGTGATGACTGCTGTAACTCACATGCCACCTGCTGCAGGATAGACCCTGCCCTCACCAACATCCTGGTATGCCTGCTGTGGACTTCCACTGAAATTGTTTCTGATGATTCCAGTTCTTAGAGATGGACACTTCAAAAGGCTGCTTGCACGACAAAAGAAACTGAAACTTAAATACTACCTTTGTGATTTGTTTTATTCGTGAAAGCACTACGTCCTTTTATACCTTCTTCATTTTTTCTTAACAGACTTGTTTGTGTGTATGAAAATGAAATTAAAGTAGCAATGTGTTTACCATACTGAACACCAAGGACGATGGCACTCTTTTTTCTTTTAGGAAATGGATATTTTTGAAGTCAATAGTGTGTGCTAGCAACAGCATTGTAAATATTTGTTACTTCAAGCAATATCTGCTCTATTTAATTGGTAAAAATAGAAGACAGCTTTAGAATTTCATGAAGTCAGTGTTATTGCTGCCTTCGTGTAGTGCAATCATCCTTCAGTTTGTAGCATTGTGGTTTAGCAGTTTCTTTCCCAGCCTAAAAGCTGGTATTTTTGAAAGGAAACACAAGTAGTATTGTAAGTTAAATAAAATTAATTCCAATATATTTTCTCAGTAAACACAAAGGTGAAGACACCCAGTATAGAAAGACCTTTTGATTCAGGAATGAATGAATGAATAGATAAATAAATAAAAATAAAAGACCAAATTCAGGATGGAAGATACTTATTTTTCAAACTTGTCTCTCCATGTTTAGCTCATACTGCAATGGGATAATTGGGCCCCTTCTGCACCCAGGTGGCAGCTCAATTGTTGGCCAGGGGGAAGCTAGGAATGGGTAGTTAGCCCTGATCCCCAGCACCTGGTACAAAGGCCATTTCAGAAACCAGAGAAGCATGGTGGTGTTTGAAAAGAGCAAGAAGATTTTCCTGCTTGGTTTGAACGAGGTTAGTGATGGTCTTACTTGCTAGTATCTTCACTTTGTTAATGAGATAAAGAAGCCCAAAACAGTATCTCTGATATTGCTTAAGAGTTGGTGTAGTGCTTGCTGCCCCACTGGGGCAGATGTCAGCAGGCTGCAGATTTTGTTCTCTGTTGTGTTGATTGCTCTGTGCGTTATGGCTGTTGGCTGCTCTCGTGGCATGGGTAGAACAAGGATCAGGCTGTGAAACTCCAGCTTCAGGCTCTGTAAAATAACTTCTATATGGCTGTTTCACGGTTAAACTTCTTATCTTAGGTAAGAAGGAAAACTGGAAGTATTAAGCTGCTGCTGGCATCTTTCTGGAAGGTAAGAACAGGTAGGGAGGGATCTGAATTTGAACTGTATAATTAGTTCACGTGTAATACAAATCATCCCAGCCAGAAATCAGCTCTTCTCCTGCAGAGCAGTCCTCTCCTTGCATACTGTAGTGCGTGTCTGCCATGTGGTGGGTAAGGGACACTTCGCTTTACACTCTTTCCTGGTCTAGTAAGTTCCATGACCTTTCAGTGAGCAATTTGCAGTCAGCACAGCAAATGAGCTTGTCTGTTCTAACAAGCACTGCTGAGCTAAGAGCGAACACAGATACTACACACATAGTGCACAAAACTAAGGTAACTTTGTAATGCATTATGATAGAAAGAGAGGTATAATACTTGCAGATGAGCTCCTTTCTGTTCTAAAGCTTTTGAATATCTGCTCTGTCCTCTGGAAAGCACAGCTGGATGTGGTTGGTTAAAAGGCAGAGGGCTGTGCTACAGACATTCACGTAGAAGGAGCAGTCAGATCGATATCAATCTCTGCAGCCTGCTGCTGTTACAAAGGATCACAAGTGCATCTTGTTCCACTGTGTTTGTGCCCACAGGAGAAATCTAAGTGGGCTGGATGATGCTGTTGCCCCTGGGATGTTGCAATAGAGATGCTGAGAGCAGCTAAGACATCAGGCTAGTGAAAGCGGGAGTTAGTGAGCTCTGGTATTTGATGTAACGGGATAAATTAAGGGTGAAGAAAAGAGTAGAGAAGGAAAAGTGTTTCTAATGCTTACTATATTAGTGCTAATATAATATAGTGATAATATAGTGCTAATTATGTTGTTGAGGTGTGCATTGTCTCCTTTTGAAAGATAAGCTACTTTTTGTGATAGGAGTTGGCAGATTTCAGGGCCGTATATCAGCAACTGGGAAGGAAGATTTTTGTGATCTCAGTAGGAAGCTCTAGCACAAAATGGCAGTACATCTGTGCTGGAACACTGCAAACCAAAGCTCCTTTCTCTGGTACAACTGGAGTAATACATTTCCGGGGAGCTTTAATGGAATGGGTACTCCTTAGTATAGTGTATAGGCACTAAATTAAGAATATTGGAAGAAAGAGAACTAAGCTAGCCCAAACTGTCATTCCCAAATTATTAAATCTATGTTCTGAGATTCCTTCTGGGAAGATTTATACTGTCTTTGCTTTATTTTCTAATTTCCCTAAATATATTAGTATCTCATTGGGAAGTATCTGCAGTCGCTTTATCCCTTTTCTGGGCCAACTAGCACTATTGGTGCATGACAGAAAGCAGCTGTAACCTTGCTATGAGGGAGCAGCCTGGCTCCCGCAAGCTCACTGCAGGGACATCTGGACCACAGCTGTTCCACATCTTCAGCTTCATCCCTGGAGAAGCAGCACAGGGTGGGGAGCACTGGAGTCATGCTCTGTGGGAGAAAACAAAGCCCTAGAGTGTTGTCTGTAATGATGTTTAACGCTGTCTGAGCCTTGTTCAAGTCTGCATGAATTTACAGAGCTGACTGAGGTCAGCTGTGGGTCTTCTCCACAGCAGCTGATGAAATTGAGATATTCCACAGGTGCTGACTGGGCTTGTAAAATGGGGCTGAGTGAGTCTGCATTTGCTCTCTTTATCTGTGTCAGTGCTCTGGCTTGTATGAGCACACAGAAATGCTCCCGTGAAGAGGTGTGGTGATACAGCATCATCAGCATTCTGATGCATGAGGAGATTCAAAGATGGTTTTGCATTGAAAGAACCTTGACTTGGCCAGCTTGTAATGTCTACACATCAATGTCTTGGGCATTGAATGGTTCCAGAGCACGCTGGAAATAAATAGTTATGTTTTGATAATCGGTGGCTTTAAATTAGAAACATTTGTTTGTGGATGCTGCTTGAGGTGTGGGCAGTTGTTTTTGCTCATTAAGCTTGTAGGTATTCAGCAGTTAATTACAGTAAGGTGCTAAGGACAACCTGGAGGAAAGGATTTTAGTCAGAGTTGGCCTTAAACAAAGTTCTCAGAAGGTACAGAATGAAAACAGTGACAAGCCTTAAATATGTTTTTGGTTTTCTGTGGATATAAAGAAAGATAGTCTCACTTATTCGATTATTTGACCGTGTGTACAAGGTTATAGTTAATCCAAGAGTAAATACTTTTTCATATACTGCTTTTACGTATATTCCTTTTAGAATAACTATATTTATTCTAGGCCTAGTTCAGTATTTAGGGCAAATTATGAAGGATCCATCTATGGACTTCTTGACTTGTTTTTTTTCATTCTCTATCTTTTACACCAGACATTTTAAAAAGTGCTTTTTTTCTATGAAATGTCTTGACTGTAAGTGCAAGGCTCTGCAGCACACTGAATTTACTCCAGCCCACAGATCTGGTATTTCTAACAGCCCTGATGTCCTCCTTGGCACTAAGTCTGTATTCCAGCATTAATTGACTGTTGTAGTTCAGAGAGTTCATTAGCTACTTCATAAGTAATTTTATGCTGCAGAAAACTTTCATTGTTCCTAAGTTACTAAAGCCAGGGCAGTGGCATCAACTCTTTTATTGGATACATTTTCTATTTTATTCACTGTTTGATGTGTTTTTGCATTGTTATGAATTTACCGTCTACTTAGAAAATTCTAGTCATGGAAAAACATTGGAAGAATGAATTCATTCATTTCCTTGGTGAGCGTGTGTGGTATTTTGCTGTTTCAAGTTAGAGATTTAGAGTATGTCTTTGGCAAGGCAGAATTCACAGAGGTTTAACATTTAATAACTTCTGGAGTTATTATAAATCTTGCCTGTGAGTCAGCCCTACATGAAAATAACTTTCAGGGATGTTCTTTAGATTGTATTTCAGTCATGTAGGAATGCTTTAATGGTTTCCTATTATTATTATTTTTAGCCACCATGTTTGACACAGCGTTAATAAAATCAATATATATTAAGGCATATTTCATAACGTTAAATTAAAATGAAGCTAGTTGGGCTGCTATTTAGATCTCAGTGAATTACATCAAGAAGACATAGACCCATTAAAAAGACTATGAATACTACACATGGTCTACGTAGTCCCAAATTGTAAGAGTTGAGGGCTGAAATACATTTACTCTGCAATATTTATTTAGGTATACCTTTAAGGGGCATGGGTGGCCAAACTCTTGGCTTACCTGGGTGGCACTGAGTGAAGAGCAAATGTCTGAGGCTGCAAGTAGGTCGGTTGCTGTGAAAGTGATGCCTCCTATTTATTTTCATGGAAGCTACAACAGATAAAAAGAGCATAATAACAATTAAGACCAAATTCTCAGCTGCAAAATGCAGTGGTTGCAGTTCTTAATGAGTCCATCAGATTTTTCTGATGAAACTTTACTCCTCCCATGCTTGATCTTTGACAACAGTTGTTCACAAATGTACGTACTGCCAAAAAATGATGGCATGAATAAGATGTGACTGAAGCAAGAGATGTTCCTGTGGTAGGATGGGTCTTACAGAAATCTGGTAAAGGGATGAGATGGAATGTTTGAATTGAATGTCTGGTTGCAACTTGGTATATTCCAATTGAAAATCTGCAGGTTATGTATTTATGTTGGCTGAAAAAGGAGTTGCAAGTAAACAAAACCAGTGTTTTTTTTTTTGCAATTTTGAAACCTATTCTCAAGGCTCCTAATTTTCCACTGTTCACAGGACTGTGCTTAGGCAATGCATCAGAAGACATGCAGTTTGCCATAATTTCAGCTAGCACTGCAGTGTGCCCTGATTTCAGCCCAGACAATGCCAACTGCACTATGATGTTTGGTTGTCATTGAGTGATGTGTGAGTGTCCTGAGCTGAGCTGGGCTGTTGGGCACCATGATGTGGTGGGGCTTGGGGTGGCTGCAATATGGGCTGGGCTGTGTGCAGCCTACAGGCAATGTGTTGGACTTGCCTGTTATAAGGTTTGGGGAAAAAACTTCTTCACTTCAATCAAATCTGGAAACAAAAAAAAGAGAGCCTCCAAATATCCATCTTCTAACCTCAGTGGTGATCCTGCCTTTGCAATGTAATGTGTATGTGGATTTAAAGAGAATTCAGCTCTGGAATACTAAAAGTATTTCTAAATAATTCCCTGCAGTCTCCAATGGTGAAAAGCAAAACAAATGTGCTACTTACAGCTGTTCTGTCTTCCCAAGGGACACAGTACAAGAAAAATTGTAGAATTAGTAGATTGTTACAATTCTGTATATATATAATATATATATATATATATATATATTCTGAAATAGAATTTTTTATTTTAAAGCCTCTTGAAATCTGTTTAGTCATGTTTATTTGGTGTTTGTTAATTCCTAGTGAAAGGTAACTTGCTATCAAATTATTTTCCACCAACTGTATTACTATAAAAAAACAAGCAAACCTGATCTTGGGATGTTTGTTGTAATCAGTGAGTGTTCTTCTAGGAAAAAGAAAATGAAAATGTAATGGCAAAATACATAACCTAAGTTCTGTACAAAATGTGGGATGATTTGTGTATGAACATTGAGGTCATGATGAATCCAGTCCCTGTGATGCTAGGTTTTTATGGCAGCTGATGGTCAACTGCTGCCAATCAACTGCACTTCATGATTTGTCTGCTGCTTGTCAATGGCTCCTGGAGAACTGAAAACCACTTCCAAAGAATCTCATCCTTCATGAGAGTGCCAGCTATCCAAATGACTGTGTTTACCAGTCATAGCCTTGGCTCAGGCAGGATTTGCTTGTTGAAGCTTGAGTTTGGTTATATTCCAAATGATTGCTCTTGCTTACAGATTGATCAGTTCTGCTGCAGAGCCTGATGAGTTCAGGGGGCTTGGTCCCTGGAAGAGAATGGTGGGAAGAGATGCTTATGCAAATAAGACTGCCATCTGTGCTTACATTAGCTGGGAAGAAAAATACCATATGAAGGCTATTAATGTTTCAAATCACTGACTGAAATTAAAAGGATAAGTTATTTTATAACAGCATATCCATGCTATGGTATAATTATCCTTTCTTTGATTAAAGGCAATAGAAAATTTATGTATTAAAATAAACAAAAGATACTCAAACCAAAAAAACACAACTATATCTGGTTTACAAAATATTCAAGCCATGCTCTGCCATTCATAGCCAAGCCATAGATTTTGGGTAATTAGTAGTGCTGTGTGATTTCTCTGTGCTGGTGAACTGGTACTTACAGCATTTAAAAAGTTTGCTATAAATGGACTTCAAGGACTAATACACCTTTGTGCTTCTGGAAATGCAAGTAGGCGATGCTTCTGTTGACTCTGGGATAGTATATTCATTCTATCTGTAGAATGAAGTACAATGGTGTGGCAGTTTTGCCATCTGGATGACCTTGTTGGGTCCTGAAATCTGTTTTGAAACTCCTTGCTAAGGAGGGGAAAAGTACTTTGTCTCCTTTCTCTGTACCAAATTCACTGATCGGAAAGCTTTCTCCTTTATTTTTTAAGCCAACCAACTTGTCATTTTTATGTACTAGTACACTGGATATTGTTAGATATTACTTTGCCTTTAATCTTTCAAATTGTCATTAAGTGAATGAATGACAAGCTTCTGAACGTGAAACAAATGAGCTTTCTCCTAAATTAATTACCAGGAGCCTACATAAACATTGAAAACAAATTTAATAAAGAAGGTGCTCCAGATGGTTGAAGGTAGACTTGCGCATTCAGACTATTCCTCATTGTAATTGCAATACCACGCACAGATTTATGCTGTTGCTTTGGGGAATTCACAGATGAGATGTACTACACTCTGCTAGGAGACATAATATTCACAGGGTTTTAGTGTCACAGAAAATTATAATGTCTATTGAAGAAAAATAACCGCTGACAGTTTTGAGCTGTCTTCAGTGTGATGCATTTGTGCTGCCCTGTAGATCCTTGTTTCAAGACGTCTTTGAAATACATACAAGTAGAAGCATATTGCTCTAGTCTCCGTGGCATTTATGTATAATTGTTTAAGTGACTTCCTTTGTCTATACAGGTGTTTAGTTGGCAATGCAACCCTTTCAAAGGTTCAATTTAAATGCAGATCTGGCAAGATTTACTAGATTGTAGAGTTTAGGTCCCAAACAAAACAAAGTGAGGAGTGATGCGATTGATGTGCTTCACTGTATCTTCTCTGCTTTCAGATGGCAGAAATAGGCCCTGAAGCAGCTCTGTGCTGCTGCTCTCATCTGGGAGCAAAGGGAGAGTCTTGGGACTATGATCCTCATTTTCTCCTTGTTCTCTTGCTGGGAAATTCCAACAGACATGGTTGTTAACTTGTCCATATGCTATTCAAAATTTCAAACATCCTTTTCCAAATGACTTAAAACAGCGATCAAATAACGTCATCACTGCAAAGGACTTATCTCTGCTGAGTATGATGGGCTTTTGTACCACAGACTGGCTCCCAGCATTCAACATGCTATCTGAGCTTAAGACATCTATATACAGAAGTATTCAGAATAGCTGCTAGCAGATGACTGAATTTTTTTTCCACACCTATAAATGGCTTACTAAAGTTTGTGCGGGTGTACAATACCTTCTCAGAGAAACAAAAGAATTCTTAAAGTCAGTCAGGTGGTTTTTGTAAGTGTGCTTCAGTGGCATTTATGGACTCTTAATTTGTTTTTGTATGGTTGCCTCATTTGTTCCTTGTGCTTGACATGGTATTGCATACCATTTATTTGTTCCGTGTGTGGTGACACGGCATTGCATACAGAGTCATCTATCAAACTTCTGGCTGCAGCCTTGGAGGAGTACTACAGTGACCTGCAAAGCATGTCTGGTGAGTGAAGGTCAGCTTATAAGTCATAGGAATTGAGAGGTCTTCAGCATTGGAGGTGTTGTGGTGATTGAGGTTCTTAAAAGATAAGCAGGTAGACAAGGAAGTATGACTTTTGTAGTAATTTACTTAGTTCTTTACTTAGTCTGCTGTTTTTTATGTTTCTGCATGTGAGATGAGGACATGTTCCTGGTCTTTACTCACTCTGATTTGATTGTATTGGCTTGGGTACCAAGAAAGTCAGTATTCCAGTGGATAGCTTCATCAGAGTGTGGAGAGACTGAGTATGAAATTCATTTATGCAACTGATGCAGTTGTGGACAAATGATGGGAAAAAGCCTAGGCAGTGCAGTCTGGGGTTCACAGAGCCCTGTGTGTGTTCAGAAACATAAGATTTTGGTCCATTTGCGTTGGGAAGGGATGAAAGTATTCAGTGGTGGGAGATGGCAAAGGTGTGATGACTGGTTAGATTAGAAAACTGTTCAGTTCAGTGAACTGAAATCCTTACAGTGTAACTATGTATATATTCTCCTCTAACTAAAGCAAGAGTTGTGGTAAACAGAGCCTAGACCATGGAGAAATTCTCTTTCCAATATCAGTATAGAGACTGGGGAATGTATCACGGGAATATTTCCAATGCAAATTTAACAAAAGAATGAATGTGGATTACAGGAATAAAACTAATCAGTCTCCTCTTGTCACCTGCTCTAATCCATCGGAGCTCTGGGATATTCATATGTATAAGCAAGTCCTGAACCAGAACAATCAGCATTGCTTTCAATCCCTATTTTACAATCATATGTGTCTAGTTTTGGGGAAAAAATACAACAAAAGGTCTAAAAAGTATTATAGGTTTACTTATTCCCTTATTTAAGCAGCTCACCTCTGAGATGAGAATTTTACAGCTGAAAATTGATTTCTAGACAAAACAGGGATCAAAGAGGTAGAAATTGGAACTCAAACCATGCTTTCTTCAAATGGCTGTACAGAGGGAAGGCTTAGCAGCAGGTTGAGCTGTGGTTTGATGATACGATAAACCTGGCTTTTGAGTCAGTGCTGGAGGATCAAGAATGCTGTGACTGTATGGCAGAAAGCTCTGATCAGAGAGAGATCTCTATGAAGGTTGAAATGTTGTTTAAAGAAGCATTCATGGATTAGATTTGCAGCAGGAAGGCTTTATACCATGTCAGAAGCTTTTGTCACTGGGCATAAAAACAATAGAAATTAGCATAAGATTGGCACTTTGCACTCTAGTTAACCAGTGGTGTGATCAAGTGCCTGTGTTTGTGCAGTTAGCGACTCAGTAGTGCACTAGATGTGGTATTATTCTCTATGGATGAGTGTCCCAAATCCAAATTCTGATGCCTAAGGCATTGTTTGCTGTTTTTGGTGGGAGCACTCCTATGTGGAGTGGAAGTACACGTTATATTGAAACTAAATGTAACTTTGAGAAATGAAGTGATTGGTTCTTTATTAAATGACCCCTATAATTGCCAGAGAGGCAATGACCCTTGTGAGCATCTCTCTAGGCCTTGTGTAGGCACCCTGTTGCAAATAATTTTCCAAGAAAGATTTGGTGTAGTGTATTATAATAGCATAAACTCAAGTCTTAGGATTGAAAAGTTATAGGGAACACCCAATAGTACTTTATCTCAGAGTTGGACACTCATTCCTGGTCACTACAACTTCAGGTTGGGATTTTCTGATTTTGGGTCAGCTCAGGTGGAATTACAGAGCAGTCATAATTCTAATTTGTATTTTTGAAGCAGGAATATAATACTTTATTTTGAAAGTTGTACTTGAGTAATGAGTTGAAACTCAACTGATTTCATTTAAAGGCAACTGAAGGGAGATAATGTACTTCTGTCAAGAATAACAGAATGCTTTGGCATAATTTGCCCTTGCATAAGTCTTGTTTGGAGAGTAATTGCAATTAGTTTGTGCTATTCAAAGTGCCAACCAGAAGTCAGCATGCTTCAGGGAAATAAGTCCAATGTTTATTACTTCAGTTCAGAGTGATAGCCTGCCTTAGCAAACTGCAGCATGCTAAATAGTTTCTGATGAAATGAAAACGCTTTATTACTTCTGAAGGTCATATCATGTATTTGTGATACATATAATAAACAGTCATAAAATGCAAATTCACTTTATTAAGCAGAACTTCCTATAGCATTTATTTTAGCTTGGCTTTTGCTGAAAGCAGATCCCTTCTTAGAGTGGAAGTGTTCTTTTGGGATCATAAAGGGGAGGTTATGGGGGCAAGGTGAGTTCAGAAAAGGCATCGATTACTGTCTTCAGCTGCACAGGACCAAGAGCAAGAACTCTTTATGGTAAGCAGGTGCAGATTGTGGACTTCAGTGTAATTTCCTTCTGTATGTGTCACTCAAATTTGATATGTAGGTGTCTTATAACACTAAGCATGTAGTGACTGGAATCATAAAGTTTTCCTGGTTTTTCAGTGTGATTGCATTACTGAATCTTTCTACCTCTTTAAGATGGCTATCAGGGGAGCAGCTTGCTGTGATTGATGACAGCTTTTCCTACTGCTGAGTCCTTTTGATTTCATATCCTTGGTGTGTCTACATCAAATTTTATTATGAAAGATTCTTTGTGTTTTTTATACAGCTACTGCAAGAAGGAAGGACTAGAACCACAAACACTTTTGTAAGAAAGTAATATGTGAATTTCCAGACTCATGTGCAGGAACATTTTATGTCTGAGAAGAAAATACAATGGTTTAGAAAAAAAGAGGAAAAAAAAAAAAAAAAAAAGCATTTGGAGTTATAAGTTATGGCCTTGGAGGACTCGGTTGAGATCTCTGCCAGTGCAAACAAGCGTTAAGAAAAATATCTGCCCCAAAGGATTTTAGATTTACAGCCACGACAACCAAACTTTATCTTTAGGCTGTGTGTGGGGGGGAACAGAGCAACTTCAGAGGGGCTGGGACATGACAGTGACAGAGTGATGAGCATATTGCCATGTGTGATGCCTGATTACGCTTTGAGTCTTACTTAAAGGGAGGCACTTGTTGCAAACCAGGCGCTTCCATGCGTTGCCCTGTGTATGAATGCATTCCAAGCCCTGCCATGCACCTGCAGGCCCTGCATGTTTCATGTTGGTTGTTTTCACCATGCCTTCCCACCAGCCCCATGCGGGAGGCTGTGTGAGGTCAGAGTCCAGCAGAGGATGGTCCAGTTCTGCTAAACAAAGTGGAGATGTAGAAACAAAGTACAATGAAATGTGGCCTGGGATGTCTGAGTTGTAACAGACAGGTCAGCCCAACTGGCTGTGGCATCTGACAGAGCTTTAGAGCTGCAGCTCCTTAATGCTCTTTTGGAAGTCGGTATCTAAAAGGAAATAAGAAAATATCTGTGGTAAGAAACTGTTTCACATGTGGTCTGACATATGGGGTGCAAATCTGACCCTGTCAAACCTGTCTGGCCTCTTGCCACAGGCTGTAGGAGTGCTGGGGCTCAGCCATGACCTGGCTGCGGTTATCAATGAAGCAGGAGGGCTGTCAGTGCCTTGTGCTTGAACTTGTCATCTGCTCAGCTCTGAACTATCAGCCTTGGAGAACCTGCTGTGCAAATAACACCTGGAGTGTGTTCAGCAGGTATTCTCTCAAGCTTAGGATGCCAGGAGGGCAAGGCAGTACTCTGCCATCTTGCAAAAGGAAAACTTGTGTAAAGAGAGCAGCCTGGAATGACTGAATGGAATGGAGCCTTGAGGTGGTCAGAAAGACTAATCTGATTTTTGTTGACCTTGAATTCAATTATAGCTTTTTCCTTTTTTAAACTGTTAGCAAACAACATACTTGTTAAAAAGGAGTGACTGAAATTCAGCTATGTGCTGCGTTGTAAATAACATGCAGTGAGGAGAGGTAAGATTCTGAATACATTTTGCTGGAAGTTTAACAAGTTTAATAATGATTTAAAACCACGTGGATTAAAGCACACAGGAAAATGATGTAGTGGTACAAATATATAAGCTCTACTCCAGTAATAACGCTGAGGGAATGTATTCTGGTACCTATAAGACGGCCTCAGACTTGCAAGATTCAGACAGCAATTAAACTGGCAATTGCACAGTGGATGGTAAGATATTACTAATATGAGCCAAAACAGTCATTTCTGCAGAAGTTTAATATATACTTTTTTGCTTATGGTTGTTGGTTTTGTGGCATTTTATTTTATTTTGTGATTTTCATATTTCTAATTTTTTCCTGCACAACCGGACTGCGACTTTGGATCTTTTAAGAGTAAAATAATTTATCTTACCCACTCTTTCATGACATTGATTGACTAGGTGGAGTATCAGAAATAGTTGGAATAGGGCTGTTTTCCTCAGCTACTAATAAGAACCTTGTGCAAAACAGTGTGGAACAGTCCTGGTAAAATAGCGTAAGTTTTGATTTAGAAAGAAAATAATAGGTTTTAGACATATATGGCTTTGCATGACATATCTCTTAGCTCTGAGTCCTGCTGAGAGGCTCCAAAGTGCTTATGGTATGCTTGCTCAAGAATCTATCATCCTGAAAGATGGCCTGGTCCTGGAGGGACCCACAAACTCTCCACTAAGGCCAAGTGATGGATGTCTTTAGCTATGAACTGCATGCCTTGTTTCACCAAAGGTGAGCAAATGTGTGAGCACTACTATTCTCTCAATAAACTAGCATGCTCTCAGGATATAATTGCAGATATGAGCTCATCCTACAGTAGAATGTCTGGTGGCTGGAAAGGCTCTCCTTTGCTTTGCTCCTGTAACTGCAGTTAAGGCCACCTGCAGTGATTATGACAACTTCCTGCATTTAAATATGTCGTGATTCAAGGTGTGTTTTTTATATACGTAAGACCTTGTACTTACTTTGCTCTGCAGACCTTAGAAATCATATTTGTGAGATTTTGTTAAAGCCACAAGGCTGAATTTCTCATTCTTTAAAGATAATAGAGTTCTTATACAATCTTACAATACAGGTATCTTTGCATCTTTAAATAGACCTTTCGTGACCCATCATCTCTCAACACTCCTGAACACTGTATAAGAAAGGTAATCAAAACCACAGCGTGGAGTGGTTGTATTCCTATAAGTGAAGACATCATCACACTTAGATGACCTCATACATTTGTAGGATTTTTTTTCTGGAGCTCAATTCACACTGCATTTGCTTTTGCACTGCTCAAAGAAGAATGAAAATGATCTAGCTTTTTTTCATTGCTTGAGTGAATTCTGGCTTGATGACCAAGGCACACATGTATTCCTTCACAGATGGTAGTACTTAAGCACTGAGGTGTAACTGCCAGCATAAGTGTTCATCTGAATCATCCACTATAACTCTTTTCTATTTTATGAAGATAAAATACCCATATTAATTTATGCAGTTTCAATTAGTGTAAGTTACTGTCTCCTCCACTGCCTATCAGCGAACTTTCAAATAATATCAGCACTTGAAATTAGCCCTAGCCAAGAACAGTGCACAGGCTGTTATCTAAACAGACTGATTCCTTCCTTCCTATTTTTTCCTGTTCCCTTTAAAATGAAATTCTGTGAAGTATTAAGCACACAGGGCTTATTCACTTGTTTGTGTTGGATAAGTGAATTAGATGTTTGTGGAAAATGCCAGATGGGCTGCATGGGAGCCAGGAAGTCTCTGTCTCTCCATCGAGCAGCAACAGTGTTTACTTGCCAGATTGTGCTCTCAAAGTGCCCTAACCTGACCCATAGGTAAGAAGCTAATTTTGATATCCCTTCAATTCATTCTTTGTGACATGTGGATAATGCTGCTGCTCAACATGTGTGCTTAGATACTCTTCATCGTCATCCATCCTTGGAGATCTAGGTTTCCTAGAGGGCAGAGTACATTCATGACTGTTTGGGCTTCTGAAAGAAAACAACCCAGTAAGGGGGAAAAGAAAAGCTTCCTTTTCAGCTATGTGTGGTTAAAATGATGCCCTTTTGCCTGCTTTTTTTTCCTATTAATAGTGCTTTTATTGATAAGTAACAAGATTAATTTCATAATTTCATTCTGTTGCAAGCAGATGTGATTGGAAGGCAAAAATCCATACTAATTTAAGACATATACTTCATCTTAGTAAAATCTTTCCAACAAAAGAATATTCTTAAGCATATGCTTGCTGAAATAACTATTCCTTGTATGTCACAGAGGGCCATAGACAGAGTATTTTACTTTAACCTCAAGCTAGTTTAACTTGTTCTCCAGTTGTCATCAACTGAGAGACCTTAATGAAAGTAGATAAGACTGAGAGCTGTGCTCTATTTTCATGAGTAGTATTACAGTTCAAACCAAAATAAACTGCTTTTCTTTCTGGAGATGCCGTCTCCATCAGTAAGTTCTTATAAGCCAGCTATACCACTGATTACTAAAATATTGAAAGGGGTGGTCTATGAATGTGTAGGAAGCTCACTAAGTTTGCCACAAGTTCTTTGTTAATTCATATGAGGGTCTATTTTTATAATTTCTAGTCAGAAAAAGTCAGTGTTTCTTATGGAAACATTTGAGATGAATAGAAGAAATATGATTTTCCTACCTTATTTTCTTCCTTCATATAAAAGTATAATACTTAAATCCAAATAGTGAAACTCTTTTTAGGTAGAAAAAAGGAAGTACCATCACCAAAGCATGAAATGTTCACGTTTTTACCAAAGCCACGTGATAGTCCTTGAACTAAGTCATTCTTACTAAAACTGATTTCTTTTTGGTACCAATAAATCAAATAGGGTTCTCTAGGAGATTTTTTTCTAATAGTAAAAAATTTAATTGGATTTTTTGTGAAGGAAAAAATGGCTTTTTTTCTCACCTTGTTTTAGTGTCTTCAACTTTCTGGTATGCACTGTACTTGTAGTCAGGCTGGCATGTAGATTTCCCTACCACGTTGCTGCAATTACTGCAGTACCTGAACTGGGGCAATGTGTGATGGCTGCATCAACCACTGGACAGACAGGGAGCTGCTGGTAAAATTTTGATTGCAATATCCCTTTCCCAAATTGGTGCTCTAAACACACCCCAAGAAAATTATTAAATCCGAAAATGGAAGAGTCTAACAAGCAAGGGGTAAAAGCATGCTTAATGATGGCTGAGGAAAGGGGAGGTGAGGAATTAGAGCAATAGTTGGTGTTGTTGTTCTGTTAAAGTGGTTAAGAAATGAGAACAAATATTTTGCACCCTTTTTTGTTGGATCTTAGTGAGAAGGTATGTTTTAAGGCAATTGTTGATGCTGACAAAAGACCTTTTTTTTTTCTTTGCACTTCAGTACTCTTCAATTAGAGGAAAAAATAGGAAACCACAAGTTTTATCTCTTTCTTTTTAAATTTTTTCTCCTGCAGAGAAGTAAATTTCTTATCAGCCTTGAACAGGCAGCTTTGGTGTCACAGATAAGACCTTGGAGTTACTGACAAAATATAGGACATGCAGGCAGTCAGTGGACAACAGAACAGCTTATCGCCAGTTTGATGAGAAAAGCCTTCCTTCACTGACGTGTTATTAAAGATCTAATTCTATTGTGAACCTGGATCCTGTAAAAGTGTGAAACAGAAATCTGAGAAGAAAGCTGTTAACATAACCAATATCAATTTTTTTCTCTGATATTGTATCTTGCATACCCTTCATCCTATTGTCACTCAAACACATACTTTCAGTTTCAATCATTGTATACAGAATTTGATGGTAGCATTTCATTTCTTTATTTGTACCACTGAAAGGCAACAAAGCTACAGGCATATGTAGCTTCTGGAAAGGATGATATCTGCCTGGCATGTTGTCTAATTCAAAACTGTTCCTTCCCATCAAATATGAAAATAAGACTGGATTCAGAAAATAAGACTGGATCCACTGCAGTCCACTGACTCTTTCACATTTAAAGTTTGTAATATACGCAAACCATATATAAAAATACAAAATTATAGAAGAAAGTCAACTTTCTTGGGCAGTTAGTGTCATCCTAATGAAGGTACTCTGTTGCCTGGCCATGGTGTGACAGTGTCACACTGCTGTGTTGCACTTCTGCAGCTGTAGATGAGATCAGCACCGAGTCAGTCTGCATGTGGACCTGAAAAAAACCCTCCTTACACTTCGAGGAAGGGGTGGATGACTGTAACAACCTGTTCACAAGAGCTCTGTGAGGATTAACTACTTTAATGTACATGAAGTGCTTTGATGATGAAAATGACTGTGTAAATCCCATGGTTCTCAAGGGCAATAACAGTTCAGATGTTTTCTTGTTTACCTGCTATTTTTCAGAGTTGAACGAAAACCTGAGAGAAGTCAGAGGCTTCTTTCTGAGGATAATGGATTTGTTTTGCTTTATTGTCCCATTAGGCTTTACCCTTCAATGTAACTGCTTTATAACTCTTAACCAGAGTATCAGAACATCTGCAGCAAGAGCTCTTATTCACTCAGTTCCCATGAGGTGTCTCTAATAACTTCTGAGGATAATGTTTTCTGTGAAATTGGGTCCTCTGTACTGTGGAGCTTTATTCCTGGTAATACTACTCCTTTTGAATGCAGTGAGTCTGCAGGTGGGAGGTGGGAATTGAAAAGCAAAGGACTTCTAGTTGTTTTTTTTTAATATGGTATTAATTGACTCAGCTGGTAAAATGCCAGATTTAAAAAAAAAAAAGAGCACCCGTGTCACTTAATTGCTCTTACCAGACCTTTCAGCACATCCTTTCTGTATTTGTTTTGAAGTCTTCCTGTCTTGAAAATCTAAGACCTGTAAATCAGATTTGGAGAAGATAAAGCAGGATATTAAAAAAAAATCATTGTTCTTTGCAAAAAGAGTTGAGAGAATAAGCATAGGGAGAACGTGTTGACTGTTCTTCATGAGAGATGACAAGGCTGGATTATGATGTACCCACCAGTCGTTATGGGAATGAGTCCTATCTGTCTCTGGCTGTTTTGAATGAGAAGCACAGCTCTGAGGTTATGGCAGTACTTGGGAAAACAAATGTGTGAGCAAATTGCATCCCCTGCTGATTTCCTAGGGGAGAAGAGGATACAGTTATTACAAAAGGTCCTTTGCATCACTTGAGAAAGATAAAACAAAGTTTAGCACTGCTCTTTGAGTAGACTATTAAACTCCATGGGAGCTTTTTTGGCTTTTACAAATGATGTGGACTGCATGAGAAGAGTATGTTTGTGGCTTTTTGTATGTAAAGGTTGTTTCCAGTTTTTTTTCCTCTTTTTTTGACCTGGATTTGAAGGCTTTGTTAAAAATCTCTAGGGCAAAATACTTCTGTCCACATCTTTTTCCTCTCTCTCTGAAGAGGAATCGTGGGTGCTTGATATTGTACTAATCGAGTAAGAAGCACATCAAGTCAGATCTGAAAAAATCCAGTAAAACTGAAAGAAAGCAGTGCTTTTAGATATTCCTGCTGGATAAAAATCCTGCTGAACATGCCATCACTGTGGAAGACAGATATCCCAAATTCTTTTCTACGAGCTGATGTCCCAGTGTTGTAATGTATTAGTAACAAGTACAGAAGCTCACGTTTCCTAATATACAAATACACAGTTGTTGCTATAACTTAAGTGATATGTGCTTATGTATGAGGATTTCTTTGGCTGATTCCTTGAAATATGTCTTAAACATTTGGATGATATTTTATAGATGCTTTACTTCAGTCATTTTAATCTATCTTGTATTTTGTTTTTTACCACTGTGCAACAAAACTCCAGGCTTTCTAGTATGGCATACTTGTTTGACAGTGACTGACAGTATATCTAAATATATTTCAATCTGTTGTGCATGGTAGTGAAGTATTTCTTAGGGTAATCTGTCATCTGCCTTACCATCTGTGCTTGGGATTTAATTTACTTTTCTTGTGTCCCCAGGACACAATCTGCAAGTTCCTTGATTTCTGTGCTGATCACAAGTTATCCACTTGGGTTCTGGGTCTTTGCATCTTTGCCTGAAGTGATACCTTCTTGAAATCTTTGTTTCATAGACCTTAGCCAAAATAAATCATAGAATCATAGAATGACCTGGGTTGAAAAGGACCATAACAACCATCCAGTTTCAGTCCCCTGCTATGTGCAGGGTTGCCAACCACCAGACCAGGCTGCTTAGAGCCATGTCCAGCCTGGCCTTGAATGCCTCCAGAGATGGAGCATCGGCAACCTGTTCCATTGCCTCACCACCCTCTTTGTGGAAAAACTTCCTCTTAATATCTAACCTAAACCTCCCTTGTCTCAGTTTAAAACAATTTCCCCTTGTCCTATCACAATCCACCCAACTCTTCCCCCTCCTGATATGATCCCTTCAAAAAGTAAGTCAGTTTTACTCTGAAGACATGATTAAGTCATGTGCTCTGCTGCTCTCCTTGATAACTTTGGAAATACTAAATCTTGCCATCACTAGCACGTGACTCTTAACAGCTTTCCCTTATTTTGTGTCTTCTCTCAGCTTGGCATTATGTCAGCAGTCCCATTCAGGATGCTTGTTCTGGGTAATTGCCACGCAATAGTGTACATGGAGCTTTAATGTCAAACATCTCAATAATCTAAGCTTGGTTGAAAAAGTCTTAATTATTAATTAATAGAAAGATCTTCCACAACTATAAG
Organism: Lagopus leucura; assembly: GCF_019238085.1. Lineage (NCBI taxonomy): Eukaryota > Metazoa > Chordata > Aves > Galliformes > Phasianidae > Lagopus > Lagopus leucura. The sequence continues at coordinate 7,377,610 of NW_024962256.1, forward strand.
TCCACCATGTGCATGAGGAGATTGCTGTTTTCATTCATTACTTGATCAGCTTAGCATTCTAGTATTTAAAGGCTGATGAGAGTGATCCTATTATGCATGGTGTAAAAAAAAATTAGTGAAGCAGTTATTTCCTGTCAGAGACTAAAAGGAAGTGCTGCACTTTATGTGCTCAGTTGCTAGATGTAGAAAAGTACTGGCAAGGCCAAGCTTGTATTTGTTAATCTCTATATTAATTTTAATCTGCTATACTAAACTTGAATTCACTCCTGGGCGATACTTATATCTGGTTTATTGGATGTGGTTGAGCAGTATTCTGTCAGGTTGGTTGTGTATAATTACAAAAAAATACAGAAGAGTGCACAGGGATGGTTATCAGGATCCATGATTCAACCTGTCTGCTTGTGGCTTCTGACTTTGCAAGGGATTGAGGTAGTAATATTCTACAATGAAGTAAATATATCCACAAAGAGAACCTTTCTGAGATCAGAGGAAGAAAAATATTCTACAGATGAAGTCAAAGAGGTGTAGCTGCCACTTTTTTTCTATGGCTTGTGTTGAAGTTCCTCACTTTTTTCTGGTGTCACTTCCAGGACAGCATGAAATGGATTTAATAACAAAACATGTTAATGTGGCTTCTCAAAAGAATGCTCTTTTTGCCTGTGAATAGGGAATACAGAGAACAAGATGGTTTGATCAGGAGCAGTGTGCATTAATATTATACAGTTTTTCATACAGTGTATTAAATTGTGGCACTTGTTAATGTTTTCCAAAGCTTGCAGTCATGATGAAGCCAGTAACAAGCATAAAACTGAGCTACTGTGCTATCATGTATCCGAGCTGGTGGTCAGCTGAGCTGTGATGCTTCTTGCTGGCCTTTTTAGGGTGGTGTTCTTCATATTTGTGCTGTGAAGTAGATTAATTTCACTGACTTTATAAAGTAGTAATATATGGTAAAAACATTTTAATATGCATCTATGGGAGTATTGAACACATTATTTTAAATAATTCAAGTAGATGAAAACTCAGCTGCTGTGACTTACACTGCTTATTTTGCTTTAATCATTTTAAACAGACTTTCCATGAGTATCACAAGATTTTTTTTTTTTTTTTAATCTGGTCTGTAATTTCATCCTCAATTATGTACACCATAAAAGCTCAGGCAAACATCTTCATACATATTTCCTAGGCTTCATCATTTTACAGAGTACTTGTAAGAATGCACACTTAGCTTATTGTGCTGTTTAAGATCTCCCTTTAAATCTCTCCTTCCCTGTATTGCCTATGAAGTAACTTGATGAAGTTTCAAGTGTTAGTAAGTAGATGATTGCTTGTTTTGTGTGTGTGGCTTCAGAAATCTTGTAGCTAGATTAAAAAATGAAATGATTATTTATGCTTTTTAATAACTTCTCATGGAGTTTAGCTTCGGGACTGATACTGTGAAAAAGATAAAATATATATATAACCCAATAAATTAGCTTTTGACTGCTTTCCTAGGACTTGCCCTAGTTGTTTTTTTTTAAAGGCTGATGTTTTTCTCCCAGTGGCTATTTTTGTTGAAGAATAACTGGATGCAAAATTCATGTGTTAAAATTATAATTGCTGCAACAATGATTTGATGAATTTCTTGGATTTTACTACTTTCTGACATCTTCAGATTATTCTTTATAACTTATTTTAATTTGAATTTCTAACTGTTGAATCCTTATCATATCCAGATTTGATGCAAAAAGAGCTAAAACTTGATTACACAAGGCGCTCTAGAACCTTTGGCTTAATCCTTTAAGCATTACAAGTAAGTTTTCAGCATTAAATACCTTCAGCTCAGTGTAGGTGGTTAGCACTGAGCATTTTGAGAGCTCTCTGGATGCCAGAATTGTTGCCTGGACTGAGGATGGCCATAGTTTGAAGCCCAGGGCTACTGTACTACTGCAGCTGGGAAGGTGGCTGCATGCTCTTTTGTTGCTATGAACTTGGGTTTAAAATTTTGTTTTGTTTCTGTGGAGTATCATGCCTCTCCATGTCAGTTTTTCATAGCTGTGCAGATCTAGTGTGCCTAAGGGCAGCAATTCTCCAAGACTTGTCTGAAGCAGAGAAAAGCTAAATGAGATGATAAATGAAGATATTGGTTAGTCAGACAGGAGGAAGTGCAAGTCTTGTTACATAATGTCTAGCCACCTGTATTTATAAAAATAAAGCAAAGCCATTTCAAATCATTTCAGGTTCCCTAAGGGAAGAAGATAAATGTTTTGGGAAAGACAAATGTTTTGAGAGAAAGTATTCTCTCATACAGTTATCTAAATCATAATTTACAGTGGTGACTGTAAGTAATAACTTTCACGTGTTTACTTTTAAAAGTTCCATAGATCAAGTACTGTGATAAAAACATGACAACAGCCATTAAGATTGCTTCTTGTCAGGATTTGGCAGGATGTGGTCTTCAGAAGTAGTTGAACCTATGTTCCTGCTGTATTTTAGTGCTAATGCAGTAAGGCAAAAGCCTGAAAGCTGGCGGAAATCCAGAAACTTGGATGCTTAAAAAGCTCAGCTGCCAAACTGCAGGAAAATAGGTAGAGTGTGCAATCTAGTAGCATTAATCATCTCTGCAGGTATCTGGGAGAGAAAATGGAAGTATTCAAGTGGGCTATTAGGCGTGATGGCTGTGCATCTGCCACATGAGTGTGCCCTGAGGAGGGCAAGGCATGAATGTGGTGCTCCAACTGGCTCTGAGTTTTAGGACTTGGCAGCTGAGGGCCCCCCAAAGGCAGACAATTTTCTGCATGTTTAGTCATCCTCAGCTGATGCTTTCCCATGCATGTGTCCAGCTTTCCCTTGAGTAAAGGTGCAACTTGTAACACGTACAAGCTCATGAAGCATGGCATTGGCTAGACAAGATGCAATTTTTTTTATTGCGGACTACCTCTTAATTTGTTTGGAAGCAGCCAGCATCACCTCATGCCCTAGTTCTTATACTGAAAGGTTTGCATGCAAACAAATCCTGTTTTCTGTCTCTATGGAACTCCAGATTTTGCATCATTTTGTTACATCTCCTCTAAGCATTTCTGCTCCAGGCTGAACAGCCCTGGCCTCCTTAGCTGTTCTTTGCCTTCCCATGCGTTTCCTTCCTTGTATATAATACAAATCTAACAGTTGACTTGTAATAGGGTCGTGTGTAAAGATGTAATCATCTTTGAGATTACTGTTCTTGGAAATAGAAGAATTCCTCTCGTGCTTTGGAACTCCAGTTGCGTGTAACGCTCACAGGTGCTCATCAGGTTTATGTATGCAGCTCCTGTACTCCTTTACTCTTGTAAGCTAACAACTCATTTCAAGGCAGGACAGTTTTGTCTCCATATGACAACATGACATGTTGTTATTTCAGGGACTTGATGGGCACTTCTCAGCAAGGTATCTTTTATGGATGATTGTTCATTAGGATTTGCATTAGAGGTGTAAATGTAGCACACTTTGTAACCCTGTATTTACAAAAATAGAGACAAAGCAGTGTTGGAACCTGAGGGCACGTTTCTGAAAATATCTGGAAAATCAGAATGCTTTTCTTAAATACTAAGTATTTTCAACAATGTTCAGTGAAGGTGTGCGCATTAAATGTAGTCTCAGCTGTTCTTAAAACTGCTGACACTGGCTCACTTTAATTTTTGAAATGCATTTCTATTAAAGAAAAGTGGGAAAAATTGCAAATACTTGTTATAGAGCTTATTAAAACTTATTTCTAAAATTTTTATGAAAGATAATATTCTTGCCTTTACTTCATATTTTTCATGTTCAGCCCTTTTCAGTCTTGCTTCTGAAAAAAATGCTCTGGAGAGAGAAGGGGAAATAACATCAATGTCTCTTTAATATTTTTATTGTTCTGACAAAGAAGGAACTTGAATTTTTAAAACCAGCCTGCTCTCCTTGCAGTGTCTTGATGTGCTTTTGTTTATCTTTAGTAAAGAACTGAAAATAATTACAATCAGCCTTTGAATGCTTGGAATGACCAGGCGCTGTATCTCAGGAGACAGAAGAGGCTGAAAGATGTGGTTTACAGGGAACGTTTTGTTCATGTCTCACTCCTCACTGTACTGGCTGACCCTTGCAGCCTGGGAAGGAGCAGCAGTATATATTCAGCCACTCTCTATTCTGTTCATAGCAATTGTTCCCACTATTCTTGATAGCACCCACAGGGAGCCTGAGCAGTGATTGAGCAGTGAGCTGCCCGGGGCAGAGTGAGGCACTTCTGTGGGGAGAAGCTGCTTTCAGCTGGGCTGAGCTCATTCTGCTGCTGATCAGGTCCTTTCACTGCACTCTGCTTGCTTATTTTGAATTGTGGGGAAGGGCGTTTGCTCTAGATTTGTATGATATGTGCATCTGAAATGAGATTTTAAACTTTTTCCTTCATCCTCTTCCCTTCACATCTCTACGGGCTTTCAAACCCAAGGCCAGGTTAATGCAGGATCCTGCACTAAACCCAGTCCTTTTGGGAAGTTTTGTTCAAAGTCATTTTGGTGGGATTACTTTGCAGTATAAACTTTTCACCAAAATGTGTTAGTTTTTGTTGTCCAAAAGTATTGTTGAACTGATCAAATTTTTAAGCATGTCCACACCAATAAGTATGTTTTGCTATAGCAGCTTTTCCCTTTCTTCTGGAAGGCTATAGCACTTCTGTTTTCCAGCATTCTCGGGCAGTGCTGTGTTGGCTGATCTCTGCAGGTGTGAGATTGATCTCCTTGTTGTGGGCTTCATTTCCTGAAAGGTAAAACAGAACAAACAGCAACCTGGAAAGTCAGAAACTTCCTGCAGCATAGGAAGTTCTGCACAAACATGTGCAAGAACTTCTTTACAGTGAGGGTGATGGAGCACTGGAACAGGCTGCCCAGGGAGGTGGTGGAGTCTCCTTCTCTGGAGATGTTCAAGACCTGCCTGGATGCCTACCTGTGTGACCTGCTGAAGGGAACCTGCTTTGGCAGGGGGGTTGGACTCGATGATCTCTGGAGGTCCCTTCCAACCCCTACAATTCTGTGATTCTACAAAAGATTGTGTTTATGTTCTGCTGTAGAAATATGAATGTGAAAACTAATTATGCAAATTAAAAAGGCAGGAAAAATTCAGACTTATTCTCCTGCAGTACCCACATGTAGTGAATGAGAGTCAGTTCTTGGGCTGAAGCATCTTGGAAAATGGTGCTTAGTGGGAAGGACAGCTGGGATCACTGCAATGATTGTAGAGATAAAAGCAAGCTCTCACTTGTAGTAGAACTTGCTAACACTGTCCGCCGATTTCCAAAAGCTCTATAAGCAGAATGTTTAGCAATGACCATTATCTAAGCACTTCTCTTACAACGGAGTTGTATTCTCTGAATAGAGCAAATAATATTAGGCTTTACTAATGAAACTCAATGCTATTCATTACTGTATCTCCATAGAAGAATAAAGAGGAGTTCATGCTGCAGGCTGACTGCCAGGTAGTGCTGGCCTAAATTTCTAGCTTCTTAAGCATGCTAGAATTACTATATTTAAAACAGTTTCTTTCCTAAAAGGTTTAGCAGATTGTGCAGGTGAGGATGCAGTTGCTTGGCCTCTGAAGCACATCTCTCACAGAGCATTGTCCTTTGCTGTTACAATCTGAGGAACAGCCCAATTTCCATAATTAGTGAGTGACCATTCACCAGGCATAAGGCAAGAAGAGTCTTTTGAAGCAACTTGCCTTCAACTTCATTATGTGAGAGGCTGACTGCTGCTCACATTTTCGGTCCTGACAGACATAAACCTTGTAGCCAGAGCGTAAACCTCAGTGGTAAGCAAAGATGAAGAATGAAGTTTGAGAGCGGTAATCACCTTAAATAATGGTGCTTCATAGAAAACAGTTGGCATTGCTCTTACCATAATAGAGTTGCATGCAGGGTTTGGGCTGTAATGAAGTTCTGTGCTGTAGACCAGGGAATCTAATGTAATCAGATTGATGGCACAAAATCAGATATTCAAGGGGGAGAGGCAATTAATCCTTCATTTAAGGACATTCAAATCAGCAAGGCATCTAGTGTTAAGGATATAAATGAGGCTTTAATGTGGGCTTCATGATAGGTAACTCCTGCAGAGGCATCTATCAGCTTTTATATAATGGTAATTTCTAACTCCCTGAGGCGTTAGAAACAACATCTGACAGTTTCTTGAGATTTTACTGCTCATATTCACAGCAGGGTTCGTGGCCTACTCAAGGAACAGGCCTAGCCTTTTAGACAATTGGCATCACACAAAGTTTCTTCTCTTCTGAAGATGATAAAGGGTTGGTTTAAGGAAAAAATACTGGCTCTGATCCGGGAGCTGAGCCAAGCCAATGGGTGAAGCTGAAGAAAATCAGGCATCTTTACCTGGAATTACTGCACTGTTAAAACAGTGTGTAAGTCAAGACTTGGCTTGATAACAGATTCTTACCAGATTTCTGTTCCCAAGTAAAATAGGATGCTTAACTTATCCACAATCAGTTACTGGGCAGGCAGGAGGGCACTGCCTTTACACAAGCAGGTGCTTGTTTAGGAAGGTCTTTCGGTCTCCATTTCTCTCCGCTTGCCCCCACCTTCAATGAGAAGTAGCAACTAAGGTCCATGTATGAATAGTTTTGATAGTTTTTCTTAAATTTGCTGTTAGATAGATGCTATAGGTAAATTCCAAGAGCTGAACTTTTTTCATTCTGTTGCTTTCCCCACAGCAATTGCACTGAAGAAGTTATTCAGTAAAAACGTATTTACGTGGTCTGTCTTCTGCAGGCAAGCAGAGTGCTGACCCAGGCTTCAGAGTCACCTTTGAGGCAGGGAAGTAACAGGAATCTCTCTCATCCATCTTCATGTCTCCACTGGGAAATTCCTAGAGGGGTTCTGTTGAGACAGATTGCCAAAAGCCAAATTTGGATAGAAGGTGTAAGTTACTCTGTGATACTGCTTAGTATGAAAAAGATTCCACTAATCTTTTTTTTCATGCACTGTATGTATTCAGTGGTAAATTAAACCTTGAAGGTCATTAGTTGCAGTGCTAAGACTTTAATTGAACTTATCCATTTCCCAACTAAATAGAACTGACAGCTGTCTCCCTTGTTTTCTGCCTGACTTTTTGACTCTTCCCAGGAGGGCAGGTGCCTGATGTGCATGCATATGGCCATAGTGATGTGGGCACTAGCTCATGAGTAATCCCACTGAATGTGTGAACTTGAGCACTTGGATAGATATTTCCATAAATGAAGCTCCTTTGAGATCCTGGGACAGGCTGGCAAAATTGAATCTCTTCCTTTGGAAGGAGTTGAGGAAAAAGGTGGTTTATTGCAATGTGCCTGGACCAACTTTTCTATCAGGAGATATATAGAGTAAGTAAAAAAAAATATGGATTTCTGTGATTACTTTATTATGTTATCTTCAATGTAATGTAGAAACTTTTTTATCACTTTTTATCACTTATCACTTTTTTGAATAATGAAGAAGAATGAAGTTTTAAATGAATTCTAGATGTAGCTGTGATAATTGCTAAAAACTTTCAGTTTCTCTGTGTTTAGAGGGAAAGGGATACTTATTCTTGTAAATAGACTTTGCTTCTAGTGCTGTGTTTACTAACACTTTTTCAGAGCTAACTGATAGCAATCTTGCTTGCATTCTTATTTCAAGATTTAAAAAAAAAATTGTCTTGAAAGAAGAGGGGAGTGATTTTGAAGCTGCTTAAACAGAAGAGGAGAATGGCTGATAAGGGAAGGCATGACTGCATTGGGTACTTTCGGATGCTTTGAAACTTCTCTTGAGGAAAAAATACCTGATTAAAAATGGTGTTTTGTTATAGGATTCACTACTGAATTGTGTTTGGTTTTTCGTTCTGGAGTGTTCTCTATTTTTCCATTTCAGTTTTATTGAGTCTGGAATCTGTCTTGTAGTTACAAACTTAACCAACCTTTTTAAAAGCTTGTTAAACTGAAGAGGGGGGAAAAAGTCAATACTTGCTCTCAGCTATACATTTGCTTAAAAAAAAAAAAAAAACAAACAAAAAACAAAGCACCAAAATCTATTACCCTTGCTTATTTCACTTTGACTTCCTGAGCTCAGTGCCTTATTTTGGGACAGTGCTGCTATTTTGAGCTTCTAAGCCCTTCTATTGTTTGAGCGCAATGTGGACCATGAAGCAGTGCAGGGCAGGTATTTCTAATGGTTATAGGGTACTCTGTAACAACTCGCTGTCTCTGTGGTCAGGCTGCTGTCAGTTGGGTCTATCTGTTGTCTGCTGAGTACAGAATCCATCTTTTCATGCCTTCAGAGTTCTGAATCCCTGCAAAAGAGTTCTTGGCAAAGCCCGCACCCATATTGCTGTAAGAAGGCTGAAGATTGCTTGCTTTCTTTTCCTTGTCCCTTGTTTAAGCACAGGGAAATTTACAAGATCTCCTGCCTCTTGACTAATAAGCAGCCTAAACAGTGCTATTCTAGACAACAAGGAGAAAAAGAAAATGTGAGCTGAAAAGGTGAGTTGCAAATTAAATGTTTAAGTATATATACTTAGGCATATTTGTGATTTATGGCAGGGCTTTCCAAGGAGGCCAAAAGGTCTCAATGCAGAGTTGAGAGAGTACGAGTGTGGGTCCACGCAGTGTTCCCACTAAGATCAGCTTTATCTTTTGTTGTTGTTTTTTTTTTTTTTTTTTTCACAGTCAGTGCATTACCTTTATCATCATAATCACTAGTAAATGTGAAGGATTGTTTCTGGGATAGTAAATCAATCAAAATATGAAAAAATGAATGTTCATCCTGACCTTGTAGAACAGCTACAAGTAAATGAAGTAAAATGATCAATGGTTACTTGAAACAAATTATTAACATTGCTGTTTCATTTATAGTGAATACCTGCATAATCACTGAGGCAGTCTGATTTTTATTTATTTTACCTTCATAGTTCATTCCTGAGTTTATTAATGAATTTGATGTCATGTATCTAAATTCCTTACAAACCTCTGTTTACCCTCTGCAAAAAAAATCCCTCTTGTGTGTCATGTGAATGTCTGCTCCCATGGAAGGAAAAAATTTTGAAAAAGTTTGGGTTTGGATCAATCTTTTTTTCTTCCAGAGTGCCTACAGAGTCTGACTCCCCCCCACCCCCCATTGACAGCTTTCTATATTCCTAATTGGCAGATATAATCAGTGTTTTGAAGGAAGCTATTTACTTTAGTGGTGGACTTGGTTCTGTGATGTGGGTATTCACAAACAATCACAACTCTACAACCAACAGCAAAAAAAACAACCCAAAAAACCCTAATCAAACAACAAATCCCCCCTGACATGACAACAGAAGTGCTGCCTTTTTTTGTTGTTGTTGTTCTGCTTACTATTGGGAGTAAATCATTCTAATTTTTCTTTATAGTGTGATTTAACACACTCAGGAAACTTTATTTCCCTTAGGTTTTTTTTAATCTCTAGATCAAGCAGTCAGTTTTTGAATAGCTTTAACTGTGAAGAAATATGCAATAATTATATTATGTAATGATACACTGAAAATGTCATAGTATGGGTGGGACACTATCAGATATGGTAGGATATATGAATAAGGAGGTATTTAATGGAACACTTGGGTGTGAATAAACACGAAGTAACAATTAAAAGAAAATAAAGGTATTTGGGACCAGGATGTCTCTTTACTGTCAGGAACCTTTTGCTATCCAACTATTAAAGGTGCTTCCATGTTTGAGAAGATCAGTGACAGACAATTCCATAGGTACTGCTATTTCCAACTGGTGACCTGTGGATTAATGGGATATCAGAGACAGATATAGCTTCATCTTGAGCAATATCTTCATAGTTTAGCATTAATGAATTTTAAAGATAGAGCTGTTTAAAGAACTGTAAGAAGGGGTGTAATCCTGCCAATGAAGGAAGTGGAGGTTAAGAAGCAATAACTATGCTGGGGAGGGGAGAAACAGTCACAAAACCAGTGACCATTGCACTAATAACAGGAACTGATATGGGATTTGGAGAAAAGGAGATAGACTGTAGAAGGAAAACAATGGAGGAGAAATGACTTAAGAACCTTCCTGTCTCTCCTTAATGAGTAGGTGCTCCAGTTCAAGAGCTGTGCAGTGCTTTGGTTTTCTCACAGGAAAACTTTTATTTGCTTTCTGTGACAGCTTTTGGATTCTTTCACAGACATTTATGAAGTCACTTCAATCCTATTGATTGAGGTGAAAGTGTATGAGAATGTACTAGTAACTAATTAGGAAGGGGGAGTAATTATAATTCACAAGTTTTATCTTAACCCAACGAAGAAGTAGAATGGGCTGAGATGAATGGTATAAGATATCAAAAGGTTAAACCCAGTGCAGTCACATTAGGAAAAAAGGAAAAAAATTAGTTCCATGGTGATTTTGAACATCATCTTCTTGTCAACGCTGTTCCTTTTCAGCAAATTAAAAGTTGATTACGTGAAAACAAGAAACTGCATTTGCTTCTGAATGTTATTTATTAAGAGAAGACTTCAATTTCCTAGGGAAGAGATGAACCAAGCATCAAAGTGCAGCAGCGTGACATTTCTTTTCATTTTTAATTCTTCATGTCACATTTTCTTTGGACACATCAGAGGAAGCAGCAGGCAAGCTGTCTGTGCTTTAAATCTGAGAAAGTGAGGATTTAGATAACTCGACTTCAAGTAAGAGACCAGCATAAAAGATGCTGTTTTAGGGAGCCAGAAATGTTAGATAATCAAGTGTAGAAGCCCCACATTTCTGTTTAACTGCTTTTTTTTTCTGCTAGGTCTCTTGAGGCTGCCAGAAGCAATCACTTTGTAAACCAGAAAATACAACGGTAATTGAAAATTCACTTAAAAATGCATCTTTCAGAATAAAGGCAGGTATTCACATCCCAGAAAAAGTAGTTTACCAAACCTAATGGATTACTTTAAAAAGAATGAGCTAGCAGCTGAGACTAATCAAAATAAGTTCTGAAGGACTTCCACTGAGTGTTTAAAAATAAATGCGTTATAAGTGCATACAAAAGCAAACCCCAAACCAAGTAATACAAAACAAAAACCTCAATCGAACAGCAATGACTGAAAACTAGAGCAGAGATCTAAAAGCTTTGAAACCTAAAAAAAAAGGGGGCTAAGCCCTCTAGGTGGGGAATTGCTTGTGTTGCTGTGCATGAGGCAGAAGGAAGGAAAGATGAAATGTTGTTTTCCTGAAGTGTTAAGTAAAATCAGCAAGGAGAAGTAATTCCCCTCTCCAAAACCAAAACACAGCCAACCCATTTTTATTTCTGCAATTCTGACATATGGATTTTCTTTTCTTAAAACATATCTTTTCAGTCCTGTTGGCAGCCATGACATGACCACAGTGGAGAGGCAGATTTGGTGACTTCTTACTGTTATGAAACAGGTTTTGTGTATCAAATTTTTAAGAAAATAAGCAAGTTTTCTTGATGTTCAAAAACAAAGATATTTTTTCTTCAAGTCCAAAATTTACTATTTGATTCCTACTTCAATTTTCTAGGATGTGCACAGGGCTTCTATTTGGTGTTGTTAATTGAGATTGAATGCCTGCTGCTACCTACAGCACTGAAGGGAATGAGCTCTGAGTGTGGACTGTGTCCCTAAAGCTTGATCCTAAGGATGAGGTGGGGGGGAGTGGAAGGGGGAAGCTTGGTTTTCCAACTTGGAAATTTGAAGTGGCACTCTTATAGATTTTTCTTACTTCTGGAACTCATCTCTGCATCCGATAGAGGGCTCAAGGGCTGGAGGATCAATATCACAAGGCTAGAGCATTTTCTTCTGTGGTTCTATCTTGCAGAATGATTTTGCTTTCTTTTCTCCAGACTTGTGTTTCAGACATACTCTGTTAAAAAGGGCTTCATGGTTCTTGGGTGCACCTCCTAATAGATGCATATTCTACTATATGATAACATAAGCCATCCATTTAGTTATTGTGTTTGCAGTATCCTCGAGTAATAAATTCCCTTGACACATTCTTGATGCCTGAATGCAGAGAAACTCCTTCATTTTCAGAGTAGATTTTAATTTTGTTAACTAATTTTCAAAGCAATTACATACTTATGCTCCAGGAGTGAGCTGTTTGGAAGAAACAAGAAGCAAACAGGTTTAATAAATAGCTAAAAGGTATAAATATGTTAAATTTCTAGTTATTAAAGCTAACCTTATAAGCATACACATTTCTGAAACTCCAAGCAGATTTATTAAATTGCTGTTTTCTTTGAAAAGTGCATAGAAAGCAAATTAAGTGACTTTCTACAAACCAAAGGTTGCTTTGTTATATAGGCTAGTAGACTCAAGTCCTTCTTCCTGCCGTATTCAATACAATAAATAAGGTTGTAATTAGGCTACAGTTAATAGACTTATGTGTAACATTGTGCTGTGTCTTGTAGACTCTAAGCTTTGTTACAAATGGGCCTGTAGCAGATCAATCCTGATGAACTTTGAACATTTTTCTTGTGGATCTGCTGTTAGCTGGGATGTTATCCTGACTACTTAGCATGATGGAGTCATGTCTCTATTGGATCAATTAACTCGTTTGCTTTTCTCTCTAAATCATATTTGGGGTCAGTATATAATGTGCATTTGCAGTGGAAAGCTGCAGGTGTTTTGATTCCTTGTTTAAGCCTTAATTTCAGCTGCTGCTTTTAATTTGCTGTATGACTGATGTGGTATGAAGTTTATTTGCAGTATTTGCATATAATTTTAATGATTGTGTGCTACAGTCTTACTATCACTTTTACCAGATTTAAACTATATTATAATCCTGTTCACAGTTTCATGGCCTTTGGAGTCATTCGTGTGAGTAAAGAAAGGAACAAGGTCAGATTAAGGTCTGCACTACAAATTCTGAGAGGGGATGCTTATCTGTATAAACTCTGATTACACTGGAATGAAAGATTAATTAAGCAGTGCTCAAAAGCATGTAAAGCCATTTTTTTTCCTGGGCTTAACATTTATAAAAATATTTCTGAAAATGTATCATCATTACTTAAGGTGTAATTTGAACAAAATATTTCTGCTTTGCAGATACGGCAGAATAGGCTTTAGACAGGCTATTTGCTGAAGGCATTTTATTGTGCTTCAGCAAGTTAAATTCATTTTTTTCACTTAGGAAAATTAGCTGACAATTATGCTCAGTGCATTCCAGATGCATAAAAATCAACTTGTTGCAGAGAGTTTAGGCTGTACTGAAAGCAGTTCCTTGAGCTGTACAATTCTGTTACCCACCAGAGTGATCACTGGGGAGCACATCTGGTTGGGATTGAAATCAGTTTTGAGAAATGATGCCCATTTTTGGTCTATGGGCAGAATGTTAATATGGATTGGTACAGACTTTTCTGTCCATGCTTTGCTTGTGAAAGAACATTTGGTTCCAATGTGGAATCCACATGGCTTCAAACATACGCTTGTACACATCTGTTGGTATAGAATTGTGATGAAAGGTACTTTTAGAGGTCGTCTGGTATAGACTTAACCTCAGTCAGACCTTGCTCTTATTCTGTCAGTATCTGTTATTTGCAGGTAAGTTGGTAGCATCTCCTGTATATTAATCTTCTGTGGGATGTTGCATGCTGGGGATACAAAGGATCCCTAGTACCATTCACTCTCTGTGAACATGGGAGGTCTCAGCCACTGGCTACAACCCGCTGCCAGGCTGATTCCCCTCTTGAGAAAGGTCAGTGTTTAATGCATATGACTGAATGAGTAAAATTGTCATCTTCTCTAAACCCTGTGGCAAATGTTAAATCCATCATTCAAGGAGGTGAATGACTTCTTTAGGAACAGAAACTGAAGCTTTTCTCATAACTCTTCATAAAGGTTTAGTGAGATATTTCTCCAGTTTTCTTGCTGGGGTCCCTGTTCTATAAAGATGGTGTAAAAGACATGGCAGCTATATCTGTTTTCTGAAGAGAAATACAGATGAGTGAAATTATGTGTTTGTAAACAGAAAGCTGTACTGGTTTTGAAGAAATTCAGAGCCCTTGGTGCATCTATTTCTTAAAGGCTCCAAAAACTCATATGCTGGGAAACGGGTCTGATAAAACAGCACATTACCCATTTTCACTTCAAAATTTTCATTTTTCATCAATAGATTTAGAACTGTTCTATGATGATGCTTCTGTTGATCACTAAATATTTAAAGGAAATACTTGACTTCTTAAATGTCAGCATGTTATATATGGCCAAGATTTTAATCAGAGCATCAAAAAGATGGATTAAGAAAGACTTTCTACTCGCTCGTGCATAACATAAATTCTAGTGTAGTCACAGAAACAGAGTCTGTCTGTGCCTGTGGCAGCAGGTAAAATATTCACGTAAGTGAAGCTGAGGAAAATGAATCTGAACGCTTGGCAATTTTTAATTGTTTCATACAACAGAACATGATTAGATATTTTTTTTTCTATAGAGAAATGAATAGAAATTGAATGCACTTTAAATATCATGTTAAACATAACCAATTACTTAAAACTGGACGCATTCCTGACATTCAGAAGTGCTGCACTGAGATATAAGGGTGAACGTAAGAGCATGTGAATAGGTTGTTATACTTGAAGATGAAAGTTTAATGAATTAAGATTTGATTTTTCACATGGAGGCAATTAAAATAGGATATGTTCCATGCTTTCACCCAATTTGGAGCTACTTTTTTTTCTGTCAAAAATGAGGGGTGTCCAACTTCCCCCCAATTTGTTCTCTCACTTAAGTTGCAACCTTTACAGATCTGTGTAATGTTCCATGAGTTATTCTTCCAGTGTTTCTGTTTGTTTATGTATATAAAAGCTTGGCATAAGGAATGTAGAACTGACTATCAGCTGTATCCAAGGGGAAACTGAGGTACACCCATTTCCCCACTAAGACAAAAAGTATCTGCTGGAATAAAACAAATTAAGATAAACTACAGGGAAAAACCTGAAGAAGAAAACCAGTTCTCTGCTGTCCATCAGCAACTTGGGTGCACGTTATGAGCATGGTCCTTGTTGTGCCCCTGGATCTGCCTGTGGGGCAGCCATCTCTTCCCCCCTTGGAGCACACTTGTCTCTGACAGTGGGGGAAAGTCAAAAGATTGTAGTTGTCCTGTTGCTGAAATTAACTTCAGTTCCCAGCGCAATACTTTAAGTGAATGATCTTTGTGTTTGATATAATGATGCAAGCTGTGGTAATGCTTAATATCGTGATGGACAGATGTAGATAATTATAGAAAATGCTTCTGTAATTAAATCACCCAATTCCATTAGCTTATAAGCATTTACTACTTAGCATAACTAATAGAAATTTTTTTGGGGATCAATTAGGATATAAAAGCATGTTCTGTTTCTGATCTGGAAAGATGAGTATTCAGGAACAGAAATTAAGGTTCTGACATTCCAGATTATAAATCCAATTCAGAAAGGAGATAAAAACATTGGGTTTTCATAGAAAAGCTGCTTGAGCAAGAAAAATAATCCTAAGAAATGAACGAAACTACAGATCACATAACATGAAATGCCTGAGATAGCATGACCCATGGAAATTAAGTACTTTAGAATACTGTGGAGCTTATGGCAATGACTGAGAATAGGATGTTCCTGGAAAGCTTCTCATTACTTGGATTGGTGTAACGTAAAATCTTTATTAGACTGAATTGGTATTTAGTGTAAAACTTCAGGCTCCTAAATAAAATAGGAAAATAAGATTTACTTCTGTCAAATTATATAAATGTTTTATTGTTAAGGAAATTTTTGTGAGGCTTAGGACAGAAGCAAAGGAGGATTTATGGATATGAGCTGGGAGGTGTACTCCCATAACAGGAGGGACTTTACACAAATGATGGCCAACTTTTCACTGCTATGACTATCTTCTGCCCACAGCCTCTCAAGAAAATGGTTTAGCCTGGTAATGGGTTCATTCCTGTTTTTGGTCCAAGTGAATTCTATGGTACAAAATCTGAGAAACATCTGAATAGCCTTTCTGAGCTCAAACTCCAAAACGAAGGCAAATCACTTCTTCAAGTTCTTTAATTTCCATTGGGATCGGACCTCTCAATAACTTCATGGACAATGGCAAATTGGAGAGAGGTGTTGATATGCCTAGGAGTAGGGAGGCCCTACGGAGACCTAGACAGCTTGGACTGATGGCCTGAAGTCAATGGGAGAGAAATTGGTCAATGAGACCAAGCGTGGGGCCGTGCTCTTTGCTCACAACAACTGCGTGCAATGCTACAGGCTGGCTTGGGGCTGAGTGGCTCACCTGTTCAAGGGTTTTAGCATTAAAATCTGGGAAGACATGAATATATAAGGTGATATGTTACAACTCCTGCTGCACTTCGTAATGTTCATGAAAGCTTTGCTGTTCTGTTAAATCCATTTAGCTTTTTTGTTTCCCTGTAAGGTATTAAGGCTTTGTTAAATATAATCAAGAAATTAAGCCATTTCTCTAGAGGACTTGTTTGGCCAGCTCTGTTTGTGGCATGTATTAGTAAGGAGATGAGGGTGCTCATTGGCAGTGACAGACCTTGCAAGTTTAGCGTGCAATCTGCGTGCAATCTCATTGCTCACCTAGAATCATGAACTATTTATTGTTAATGAAATGAAAATAAATATTTTAATTTTCTTGACTTGAATTAGATTCCTAGGGTAAATGAAAACTTCCATTTCAGTTTTTTTTTGATTTTGGCCATATCTGTGAATGGAGATTCTGCATTTTCTCTGGGCAGCTTGTGACAGCATTTACCACCATCATAGTGAAAGTGTGTGCTTTTATTTTCATGTGGAACTTCTGGTATTTCAGAATGCAATTCGCAGACTCATTCAAATTGTCCATCAGGGCCTCCCAGGTTGTTTCCGACCTTTTTGCCCATGTTTGCAGTGCTTCATGGGGTTATTCCTCTTTGGGTGCAGGAGGATTTGATGGGCAGAATAATACATATGAATGCAGACACCAAAGGAAACTGTTTTTTTTTTTACTGTCTTCAGCTCCCAAACTGTACTTAACCTTTTAGTAAGAATCTGTCTTTTTTTCACATATTTCAGCATGGTGCATTTTTTTGGTATGCTTTTTTCCATCATTCCTTTTTCATCTCATACGGTAGCATCTGTCAGTGTCATCTTCCCAGGCCCCCAAGTATGAAATGTGATTGATTTTTCCTTTCTACCAGACATCATATTTTAAATGTTGCTGCTTTTGTCCTTCTTCCTCTTTTGTCCTTTAAAGTTTCCAGAGTGTTATCAATTTTTGTATTTCTCTATTTCACATTTACTGGCTGCTGTCACTTCTAATCTGGTGCTCGTGCTTAGAACACTCATCTATTTTTTCTCATAAACATTTTCTTTTCTGCAAGGTATAGCTATTTCTCTTGCCTGACATTTTTCTCATTGCTTTCTTTGTCAGCTCCTAAGAATTCTGTCCTGAGTCTGGGAGGAAAGTTGAGATTTCTGAACACAGCATGGAGAAGATAAGCTTAAGTTTTGGGTTAGAACTTTTTGGGGAAATCATAGAAAAAGACTACTGTCAAACAGGTGAGGAAGAAAGAGCTGCACATGAAATGCAGTTGCATTTTCAGGGGCTTTTCATACTTGGAGCATATCACTCTGCCTTATACTGACTGGTAATGAGTTCAGTGTAAGTATTGCACTAGCTGGGTGCAAACAAGATGGCAATTAAACTCATATTGAACCTCTTTCTTGAGATTTCTTGATGCTTACTATCAGGCTTCAAGTACATCTGTTTATGCAGTAGCAGATCTTCACAGGTTTTTTCTTTCCAAACCTTAGGAGCAGTAATAGCTTTTCAAAGACTGTAGGACTTCACACATGCAGTGAGGCAGCTGGTCTGGGGAAGAAGTCACCTCCCTATTTGCTGAAGTTTTGACCTCACTTAACAATGAGAAATGCAAGTCAGCAGCTTGAGATGGATTTTCATTAATTACTACAAGGTAATTAATAACCAAAAGCATATGCACCATATGTCTGGTTTGCAAATCTGTGCATCTGCAATGTGCGTTTTCCTGCAGCAAACAACTGTAGAAATAAAATATTGTCATCCTGAACTAAATTTGTAAATCAAAAGCTGTCCTTTATGATGAGACCAAGAAGAAACCTTGGATGTTCAATGCAATTCTGGCCAGTGATGTTTTTTGTCTGCTATTTGCTGCAGCACATCTACCATCATGCAAGGGTTTTGCTTTTTTTTTTTAATTATTTTAACAAAGATTTACTAAGAGTCTTTTTGCTTTCCATAAAACACTTCTTTTTGAGAGAAGGTAAGTACAGGTACTTTGCAACACCATCTCAGGCACAGTGTATTATGGTAGAAATGTATTAGTTTGACAGGAATGGATTATTTATTGCCTAAAATGATGAGGTGCACTGGGAACTGATATTCACAGCTAAAGAGCCATTTGCTTGATAGCAGTTAAATGCAAGGAGAGGGGGGTGTAAATACAAAACCACATCCTACTTCAGGGAAAACGTAAAACGCTTCTGTTTACCTGGAATGATTTCTGCAAAGATGAGTAGATGTAGACCCCAGCAGTGTGAAGGTCAATGGTGTAAGAGGTGGTTTACTGTGAGCTGGGTTGAGGATGGAGGGGGAGCACTGTCCTGTACAGAGCTCTCCTTGGCAGAATGCAGAGTTTTATAACTCTGTGGAGGATAATAATTACTGCTTATCTGGCTGAATGCACAGTTCTTGTGTTTAATGCCTGTTTACAGGGCACTGTGGAGATGAAAGCTATAGTAAGTGCTGAGTTGCATGATCAATCAGAGAACTCCGTGGTGTTCATGGTGCACATCCTTTTTCAGGAAGAAAAAGGGTAGGGGCTGTAAGTGATGGCTCTTACAACAAGAGTGATGCACCATTGTACAGAAGAAATTATGTACGTAAAGTGCTGAGAAGAGGCAAGTTTAACTGCTTATCTTTACGAGGAAGAAATATTTAATATCGAAAGTCTTTATGTGGCTCCGGGGTTAATTTGGCCAAAGCTGAAGAGCAGTTGCAATGATGAAGCTAATGTGTGGTATTTGTTGCAGGTATCTCGTGTCTCCAAAGAGGTAGTGGAGAATAAACTTCAAATATTTTCTAAAGTGAAGCTATGTAAGAACAGACATGGAAAAAATACAATGCGTAGTTGTGAGATGACTTAATGAATGACAGATTGTTCGAACAACATTTGAGGTATGATGTGAATGTGCTTCTAAGTTGAAAAATACTTCTTTTGAATGTTAAGACTGTTGTTCTGAACCATCAGACATCTTATAGTTCAGTAGGTGAAAAAAGGTGACTCACGACTGAGCAGAAGGAAGTGTCTGTACACATCACAAGTTTCTACTTTAATATGTAGGCCCAATGCCAACCTAACTTTAAAAAAATTCTCTTACTGTTTTGAAGGTGGGTGAAGATGAGGTATCAGTATAAGATTTGACTTTCACCACTGAGCTTTTACTTAAAATGATTGAGGTGTAATTCAATAAAGCCTCTAAGCATGTGGAAAAAGATATTTAGCAGTGTTCTGTTGGAGTAGTGCTTGTAACTGTGTCACGTCCCGTATCAGTGAAACGGTGCCAAGTTCTAGTAGAGAAACTAAATAATTTATTTGCACATTTTTTTGCCATCGTTTCTAAAAATTAATTTGTGCTTGTAACATTTTTTTTTTTCTTTTTTTACATTCATTTTCTTCTTTCCTGTTAGGAAGAGCCAATTTATTCAACTGCAGTCTCTGGAGAGACATTAATGAAAATCACAATATTTAAAAAAAAAAAAAAAAAAAAAGTGAAAATATTGTTCTCATTTTTCATTTTCAGTGCTGCTTGTCTTTTGACATTTATTCTGTTTTCTTTTCATAAATTATATACTTAGGAGAAACTGTCACAAAACATTTAGATTGAAAATATATATTTTTAATCTTTAGGTTTAATACTGAATTTCAAACAAATTATGACATTTTGCTTCAATTCTCTGAAAACATACATTAATGCAGCTGTCAAATGTTACCATGAATTAGAAAGCTGGGGTTTCAGCTGGAGCAATAAAAGCATCCGAATAATCCTTTCAATATCTTCTGATGGTTTTACTCCTGAAACAGGGGATGTAAGAAGATCATGAAACAAAACCCATATGAATCTGATGTTATACTTTTTATATTTTGGATGAGGAGTCTATAGAGATACAGGGGGCTATGCCAGCAGGTTGTAGATAAGGTTTCGTCTCTCTCTTCTCTCCTGTTGCTGGAAAGTGGGTATTCCTTCCAGTGTACTTCAGGATAGAGATGGCAGTGGAAGATATTACTTGGAATGTCTTTGAAATTTGATAATAATGTCTTAATTTCTCCTAACCTCAGTGAATAGGAATGCAGTTTCTTTAAAAGTCTTTAAAGTAGAATGTACCTTTTCAGATGACAGAGCACTGAGCATTATTGTTAGAGCTCTTTACTTGTTTTCTAATGCTGATCCATGACACCAATTTCCAATTCCTAAATTTCCTGTTACTTTCTTTAGTGTCTCTAATGTCCCCTTATGATTTTTTGAAAGTGTTGTGAATTACTGCTTGTGGACTTGGTGATGATATTGTGACAATAAATAAATAATATACATTTCTAGGTTAGCTCTTCTCAGTACCTTGTGTTAGCTTGAAAGAAACCTTGTCATCTAGTCCTTTTCAGGACCAGCTGGGCTGACTTTAGGAAAAAAATCAATTCCCTTTAGGTACCTCGCAATTATCACTGGTATTTCAAAGGCTAATAATTAAGAAAATTTATAGAGAAAATTGATATATTTTTTTCTTTTCTTTTTTGAAAGTTGCATGTAATTCAGAGATCTGACAGATGCTAAGCAATCTCTTTTTATTGAATAGTCAACGTGGAAAGGTTTGGAAACTTCACTGCTTTTCATTACTGCAGAAGGGCAAAGAGGAGTGCATCCAGTCCTTCAGTAAGCATTACAGTTTCATCTAAATGACTAATGAGATGTCCATGATTGGCTTCAGTAAATGACCATCTGCACACGTAGGTGAGAGTCAAGGTTTGCAGAGAGGCACTGCAGACCTTTCGAAAGCTCTCCTGATGCCCATGTGAGAAAAGTGAGATGCTGAAATGGAGTTCTTGAGGGGATAAATTCTGTAAAATACAGCAATTATTGGTAGTGGGGTACTGTAGGCAAACAGACTCTTTACTCTTGATTAAGTATCACACATACCTTAAATAAAATTTGGTGTTCTGGTAGCATCCTGCCATATATTGCTAGGCATCTAAATTCTGCCACTTGATCTGGAAGGACTGTCAGCACTGCAAATTAGGCTTGGAGGCTTGGCTTGTATGAGTGACTAGGAGACCACTGCAATAGAAGAAGGCTCATGAAAGATGGGTAGGGACAATGTCCCTGTGTTGCTCAGGAAATAATGTAGGGTGATGTTGACGACTACTGCAAAGAAAGGCTTAATTTCTACACAAAGGTACTAGAGAGTAGCCTTTGTTTTAGTTCAACAGCCTCTTTTCTGTCTTAACAGTTTTTCTCTGGGATTTAGCAATTGTTACACTTTCAGAACAGAATGTAACTAGAAATTTAACTTGGAAGATATTTGCTGGAATCATAAGTGCTAAAAACAGAAATGTGTGGGCTCAGCTCAGTCGTTCCAAAACAAGCAAATCTTTCAGTTATGAAGATGAGGACACTATTTTGTTAATACATTGGGTTTGGTGATTATATAAGAATAATTAAAAAAATAATTTCCATGTATTTGGGGGCAATAGTATTAATATTATTTCTTTCATCCCATGCAAGTTTGTAATTGTATCTCCATTGTCATGCATGGTGTTAACATGAAAGCATGCAAATACAGACTGGGAATATATTACTATAAACTTGTGAATGTGTTGCTCATAAAGAATATTAGATTTATATATAATAAATATAGGAACCTGCAGTTCAACAGAACAATCAACTTCAAACAATTATTTTAGTTGCAGTAATTGTGTTCTATTTTAAATAAACTACAACTCTTGTCACATAAGGAGTGGATTAGAACACTGTTGTACTGTGGGGGAGAACAGAAAGGCTGTTGGAAACTGAGTTGATTATGCACATCGTTTTATTTTGTGCATTTTTATTTTTAAAATATATTCAATAATTGGGGCACCTGTTCTCATTTCTCTGTCATTGCAGGCTGATACAAAAGCCTTGCTTTCCATTGTGTTTTTTTTTTTTTTCTTTCTTTTTTTTCTGGAATACAATTGGATTTTTGATTATTAGCTTTGGTATTCTGACTGTAAAGTCAGAAGTTATGAAGAAGAAAGTTATTGCCAAAAGTGAAGAGAGGGAGAGTTCCTAGCTCCAGACATGTCTGACTTGACCTCTGCTGTTGGCAACAGTTGATCAAACTGTTGTCTTAAGGGTCTTAATCAGTTTGGAAGAAGGGTGACCTCTGCCTCCTTGAGTAGATGAAACAAAGCAGAATGAGGGTGTTCAGCTGTCTTCTCTGATTTGAAGAGGGGAATGCATGGGATCTAAGGAAGCTTTAATCTTCTGGGGTTAACATTCGGATGTTATAGCTCAGGAAGGAGGAGTATCTTTTATTTTTTAAAATGTCAGTATTTCTGTGCCAGTGTCTGAATTGTGAAAACTGAGGAAAAATGACCTTTTTCTGATGGGCAAAGCTGCATCTTGGGAGCAAGGGTACAAGTGCAGAGCAAATAGTGTCTCCTGCCCCTATCTTAGGATGGGAGAGCTCAGAATTATGGTGTGCGATAATATAGATTTATTGTTCACGTGGAAGAGTGGCCAAGAATTATTTGTGGTCTTTTTCTGTGATTATTATTAGTAATAGGACAATGTTTTTTCTCCTGCTTTTGCTTTTCAGGAGAATACACATCTCTTCTGCATGCATTTCTTGCAAGCGTGAGTTCAGATCTATGTTCCCAGTTGTCCTGTTAGAGATAAATGCATTATAGACCATGGGTAATCTCAGCAGTCAGAATTACTACTTTTCTTTGTGTTTTCATGACCTTTAAAAAAAATTGATCTTCCCAACTCTGTGATCAATTAAATGGTCTTTTAATCTCTTTGAAGTTTCCTTAAATCTTCTTTTGTATCACACTGCTTACCAGCACCTAAATGTTTTCCGTGGTTACAACAAATGAATACCAAAAATCTTCTCTTCCATTTCCTTGGTACTTGGAAGAGTAATTCAGGAAATTCAGATGTAATGTGTATCTTGTACATGCCTGAATTTGTATGGAAATTATAGGAATCAAACATTTGTTACAAATAAACTCAAAGATACTGAAACCCTACTTTTTGGAAGGAGGTATCTAGAGGGGGAGCACAAATGTCCTGTTGTGTGTACTGGCAAACAGGTCTCCCAGCACTTCTCTTAATAAGGAGTCAGTTCAGAAGCTGATCATTTTTGACCATATGGTCCAGGGAACAACCTGGATGATGAAAGACCCAGAGCCACTTTTATTTCACCAGGATGTCCTGCTGTCCTGTGAAGATTTTGTCTTTTTCAGCAGAACTTTCCCTGGCTAATGAGGTTTTTGCAGCTTCTGGTACCACTGCTCTTTGTTGATGTCAAAATATCTCCTGCAAATTAAATACTTATCATAGTGCCAGATACTTGCTTTCTCCAAAAGCTTATTTTGGCTGTGGTATTCTCCCCCAGGTGAATTGTTATTCAGATGACTGAACTGTTGATAAATGCCTATTTAATAATAAATATTAGCTTGTCTCAACTGCCTGAATACTCTTTAAAAAAAAAAAAAAAGCTCCTTTTGTTTACACAGAAATCTGGGCCATCATTTACTCATCTGAATGAAGGCTAATGTGCTATGTGAACGTAGGGTACAGAAGTGCCGGAGTTGGTCACAAATCATCGCTGTTCTTTTCACAGTGTGATTTTTTTTTTTTTTTCCCACCAGATTCTCTGTGTGGAAAAATCATTAAGTAGTTCAACATCCAAAGAAGTAAAACCTGCAAAAATCAAAATAACTCTGATTCACTGTTTGTAAGATTTCCATAATGTGTTATGCTGGGGTTACTTTGTGCTTTTATTGCAGTACAGGCAATTACTGTCATTCTGCCCAGAGCTGTTATTGTAGCTTTTAATATATCACTTCAGTGGCTAAATTAACAAGCAGTGCTGTAATGGACATTTTATTTGAAAAATAATTTCAGCTCAGCCTAAGATTTAATGAGCCATGTGCTGGAGCTGTAAGTTTATTTTCTTATCCCTTTTTGCCATCCTACTCATAATGAGATTTTATTTCAAAAACTGAATTTTTAAGTAATTGTGATCCTGTCCATTAGACTTCCAGAAAAACTCTTACAACCTTTTGTGATATATATATATATATATATATATATATATATATATATATATATATA
>NW_024962256.1:7402055-7466424 GCF_019238085.1 Lagopus leucura
ATATATATATTTATTTATTACTTAGCCACTCCTAAACCACAAATGAGGAAAGTTATTTTAATACCCTACGGTTACATTTTCTTCTGTCTTTTCAATGTTTAGCTAGGGAAACTAAATCAGTCTTTCTGAAGCTCTTATAGGTAGCATCTGTGAAGAAAAGGAGATAAGCTGGAGCTTTGGGGATAGAGAAAATCAAGATTATCCCCAACAAACTTCAACTTTCAGTTCTGCATCATTAAAATGAATATATATTACTTGATTTCCCACCCCCCTTTCTGTGCTATCTCTACATATGTTTTCAACCTTTTGGACCAATGAGTTTGTTATAATAAATAGAATATGGTTTTAATCTTGGCTGCAATTTGAAGGCTCTAATGTAATTCTAACAGAGATAATAGTATTGAATTAGTGGAGATTTGCTTAGTTGTTCTTTGCCAAGTGCTGCCTTGAAGCATGACCCTTCAAGATGGTTAATGCCATCTGTTTGCATATACTTGAGATTTTGGAAACAAATTCACATGGATACGTCTGGGGTGCAACTACAGTTATTCAGCTGACAAAAAACTCAAGCAATGATATGTAATGAAATAACCCATGGTTTCCATAGATCTGCATTATCTACCTAGAAGCCATCCCCTTGACACAAGACAACTTTCCAGAAGTTTGAAGTGTTCACATTTTTTCTGCTGTGCTTTCCATTCAAATCTATAGGGAGAAGATAAGCTTTATACTATGGTGTCTTGGTTTTATGGCTTTTGTGATGGATTTTATGCTGTGGATCTTCTTATCTAGCCACATCATTAAAGTACTTGAGTAACTCAGACCTTAGAGAAAGACTGAAGTGTAACTGTCAGCTTCTACAGAAGCCAGCCTTCTAAATATGAAATGCAATTTTGTGGACCCAAACCATAACACCTATCAAACTAAACTTGAATGTACTCAGGAATGACTCTCGTGATGTACTTCAGCCCACGCCGCTCCATCTGTAGCTGGTGGGAGTTGTGCTCACAGAGGGTTTTGCTGAGGATGCTTAACAGCTTGTAGATGTTTACATTTGAATAGCATTCTTAGCTGGACATAAAAAATATCAATTGGTTGTAAATTATAATGTTTTTAAAAGCCATGCTGGAAGTGTAGTTTGGAACAAAGGTATGGAATTCTTTATTTCAGCTGCCTCTGAACTGCTTCTGTAGGTGGAATTTCTGCATCTGCACTGCTTCTTGTATATACATTTTTTAGACTGAGTACAAAAAAATCCATCTTTCTTCTCAAGTCAATAAGGGTTGTTTGAAAGATCACAGAAGTAGGTGAGCACGCCTCTGCTTTCAGTATTTTAGGTAGCACATGAACAATTTCAGAGCACACTGCCCTCTTAGAGGCATCCTCCATTTCTTCCTTTTCACATAGAGCATAAATGTAGCTTGTCCTTTTGACATATCCAGGCAGCTTTTTGGAAACAGTTTTACTATTAATCTCCCCTGAACTCCTACACTTTTGACATCATTCTCTATATCCGTATCCAATAAGAGAATGCTTTTATTTTCTTATTTTCACAGTGACAACAGTAACAGCTTGAGAGATGCTGAATCCAAATACTACTTTTGGAAGGGAAGGTTTACATAAATGACAGCTTGATTGCTTGTAGTAGCAATAGTAAATACATCCCTAATGGGAAGGCATCCTCTTAGAACAGTGTAGCGGAATAACTCCTATAGTGCCAACAGCTAGCTGTAAAGATTTGCCCTAAGTTAATGATTAGGAATAGTGCTGAAGAACTATGAGAATTTTTAAGGAGGATGGATGCTTGCTATAAACCAGATATTTAATAGCTTGTAAACATGAGCAGTCCCTTAAGTATCTGCCTTGCAAATATTAATCTTGGTCAAGAGGAACAAAATCAAATACACTATAGCAAGTGCTTTTCCTGATTGCTTGCCCCTGGCATAAAACACTTGCCTCTATTACAAATGATATTGTATTGCTCTTAAAGAAAATGAGATATCAAGACCCTTTCCTTCCCTCGTGCTGGAAAGTTTTTTTTTTTTCTTTTTTTTTTTTTTTTCTGGTATTATTAGATCTGTAAAACTTGATGTATGGACTGTACTGACATTGTAAGGTTGTATCAAATTTTCTGCAGCTAGCTAAAGGTCCCATCCCTAGGCTGTCTAAGCGAATAAAGCTATTCTGTTGTCCTCGTTAGACTGAGATTCAAGTCTGTTTTATTCAAGCGTGCTCCAAAGGAAGGAAGGGACATTTATTTTCTGTGTTGTATGAAAATGTTTCTAATGTTTGTGCCAGCTCTTTAATGTATCTAAAAGTCACCTTTTACATTAGGGTGAGTTACCAATGAATATGCATCTGATATAGGTTGATTTGCTTGGCAATAGGGATTAGTACATTAGTTTAAGAACAGTATATTAGTTTAGCAAAAGGAATTCATAAGCGATAGTTCTAAAACTTTCAATTTCAGCTTTAGTGGGTGAAGAGTCTTGCTTTTCCTCAGTAATTTTGCATTGGGGAAATAGTAGAATGCTTTTATCTTCTGTCTCAACATTTTTGCCTTATGAGAATTACTGTCGTCACAATAGAATACTATTATCTTTTGCCTCAAAATGTGCAAGGACATTTTCCTCGGGTTCTGTATACATTGTTTTTGAGAAGTGGCTTGCTATGGCCTCATGAGCAATGGGAGTCTTCCAAAGTGGGGAAAAATGAATGAAAAGTGAGTCAAAGGTTTCAGTGATGAAGCTGATGGTGGGGAAAAAATGGAAGTAGATGGGCATTCAACCACCCTAAATACCACTGAGCATGCCCAAAGGGACATCAGCACATATCTACGAGTCCTTGAAATAGAAATAGTATGTATGCCAATGTACTGCATACGTATGTCTTAACCGTATAAATGTAGAATTTGAACTCTGAGAGGATGCACTTGTCTGTCAAGTAGCCTGGTGCACATCATGAGAAATAAAGAAATGCCACTTTCTAACTCCACTTTGGAGGTAGGAGTTTTCTTCCTGGATTTTGGATGACACATCCAACAAAGAAAAAAGGTGGATTTGCAAATGTGTTGGGGGAGAACGTAAAGAGGCTGGTGTTTACAGATCACTTACAGGTCAGCCAGAGCAAATGCCTCAGACAGAGCAGCTCGTTATTTTATCCTAAGTGTCCTTAATAGTACCTACAGCCTTATACTGAACCTTGATTGACTTTGTAACAGACTTTGATTTCTGAAAAGCCTGCCATGGAGAGCTAGGACTTAAATTTTGTAAAGAGATATTGAAACAACTGCACAGGAATAAAAACTTAATTTGTTTTTAACACTGCAGAAATTGTAAATCCCAGCTCTGTTTTCAAGCTCTGGGGGCCTGGTTCAGATGCATTATTCAGGCCCTGATAGCAATGAAGCTGCCTGATAACTGCTTATAAGCAAGCAGTTAAAGAGCAAAAAAGGCCAATAACTCCACTTGACCTACATAGCAAACTGAGGTGCCAAGGGTATAACATATGCAAGCTGCTATGTGATTGCACACAGGACTTCTGCAGTATTGCAGCTCTTTTTTCCACATATGCTGCTGGCAGGTGAGATCGCTGAAGCAAAATCTATTGCAAAGCATATCTAAGCTTTTGATACATTTTGTTTAAAAATGATTTTCATTGTTCTGAGGAAAAGATATTAGTAGCTTCTATGCCCGTAAATGATACCCATGGTAGCACTTTTAATTTGATTTATAAAATGTGGAAGCATGGTTTCACGTCAATAAAGAAATCAGTGTATCAATTCAGATTATGACATTTTCAAAATTAATTCTATTTTCTTGATATGAGATAACAGTATTTCATTGTCTTCTGTTTGCATTGTTGCCAGCACTCTATCAGTCCTGTGGGTGTTATGACCACTGTTCCCTATTGAATATGGGAGATGAAAATACATCTTAGAAATCTTTTTCTGCAATTATTTCTGAAAGCAGCCATGACCAGTGTATATGGGTTGTGTCTCATCATGCTGCCTCAGTTCAATGTCATGCTATTGAATGTCACAATGTCACAGTGTTCTCTTCCTTAGCACCTACTCCTGTTTCAGGACTATATTTAATAGAAAGGAGCTATTCTTCTCTTTATTCAAAGTGAATTGAGTCTCTTTTGTCTGCAGAGATATCAAATGCAGAAGCCCTTTTGTTAATCGTGAAGGACGTTAATAGGAAGATTGTGCAAAAAAAACCCCACAGAATAGCACTTGGTTCCCCATGTGCTGAATCTAGGCCCATGCATCACTTTCAAATTTCCACCTTTTCCATCGCTTCCCTATCGTTTCCTCCTGTGTTACTGCACTGTTAGCTTTGCCATGTGCCATTTGGTTAGATTGCAGAAGCTAGGGATCAAGTTTCCCATCAACAGTAATAGGAATAACAACAAACCAAAATCTCTTCATTTGGGTTGAATTTAGGGCATGTTGTCCCTATCTACTCAAAAAATTCTAAGCACTTCCATATTTTGTAGGTTAAAAAGGAATGATATGTACCTAACCTTTTTGCTCTGTGTTGCCTACAGTAAGATCAGCAATGCTTTGATTTCCTACCTCTGTTCAGAAACTTATACATACATTAATATTCTGTTCCCAGATAGCAATTTCATTGACAGGTATGACTGTCACTATTTTCCTTCCATTTGTGAAATCTTCTTGTCTCAACAATGCTCACGATCCAATGACTCTGAATTCTGTTCAGCATGAGATACTTCCATTCAGACTGACATGTACAGAAAACACTACTGGTGGATAACTGCAATTGCAGGAACAAGCATCTGTGGTGCAATAATTTGGGCTATGGCTGTCTCAGTGTTTTTGATTTCCTGAAGATATGTACAAAACCAGTTCTGATGAACAGGAAAAAAATACCAAAAAGGGTTTCACAGATTCGAAAGATCTTACGATACTTCACGTGCCAAGAAATTTTTCATCAAACCATAAAAAGCTAATTTCAAATGTGGCTCAAAGTTCATGTTTTGTTTGATATTCTACCTCTGAATGCTTTTCTCTTTTTTCCTTTTTAAAAAACAAACTGAGGATTAAAGCTCTAACAAAGTTAAAGTTCTATAACAGGACCTTAAACACAGCTTTGCTACTTTGATACTGTATCATAAAACATAGAGTGGTTTGGGTTGGAAAGGTCCTTAAGGATTCTCTACTTCCAGATCCCAAAATAATCACCACTGTGAATTTCACATTGCAGCTCCCTGGATGTTTCAGTAACATATTACTGTTAACTTGTTCTTATTAGAACAGTAAGTTAGTACGCTGTGTTATTGAGGCATAAAATGCATGTCTTACACAGAGGTGTCCCATTTGTCCAAGGAATATAAATATCTTTTTTAAAAACATTAGACTGAGTCTGGTGTTTAGGTGGCTTCCAGCGTGTGTATTGCTGAATTATGGACAACCACAATTCTCATTAAAGATGAAGAGCACACTAGATATGTCAGTCACACTAAAGATACTAACAAGTCACGGCTTATTGGTTAAAAAAGTCAAGTGTTTGTTATATACATATTGGAGCTGGAATTTGTAATCTGAAATCTCTTAGGTTTCAGTGGTAAGTAGGAGAAAGAGCAGAGAAGCAGAAATTCAAACGGAAAACAAGCAGGAAATTATGAGCTCAGTTATTATTGTGACCTTAAGAGAAAGCCAACATAAAAATTTCCTTTCAGAAAACTGTTGGAAGAGAAGCGCAGTTGGAATTGCAGACAAGAAAACCAGCTTATGTTTCTTGGTTCTCCTGTGTTCAGCAGAATAAATGCATGTATTCATAGATCTTAAGTAAACAGAAAGGGATTAAATAAATAACGTTTGGTCTAACAAAATATTTTCAAACAAAGTCAACTTGCACAGATTGCTTGTAACTCAACTAAGCACTTAAGATATGTCTCCTAGTGTGAAATTCCTGGTTCAGCAAAATAAAAACAAACAGCTTTTTTTAAAAAAAGTCATCTTGGTTTAATATTTTATTTGAATAATTATCTCCTAGAGAGGAGGCCTTTCTATATTTATTGTGTAAAATATAAATCTGAGTTATTAACAGATGGTGTTAAAAATGAAAGGAGTTTGTTTCATTTGCCTTGTACTTCAATTCCTTGTAGACATTTAAGTAAGGGTTAGGAGCCTTCCTGGTGTGACTGTTGCATGTGTTGTTTTTCGTTTCTTCAGACAGGAGAAAATCTTTTCAAAGCTATCTGTTTGCAAGAGGAATGCTTGTTCCTTAAGAATCACTTATCTATTTGTTTGCTTCCTGGGATTGTCTCTATGCTATTACTTTGGCAAAAAAGCCAAGTTTTATAGTCGGAATTTGGCTTTAATAATCTTTGCATACTTATTATATGGATAATTTGAGAGCCACAGACATTCCTTCTTGTTTGTTCCCTCATCTCCAAGAGCTTTGGTTCAAGCTCTGAAAGCGTGGATAGGCGTTTCCTAAAAGCTCCTGCTGAATAGCAGTTTACAGAAAGCTTTTTATTTTTGGAAAACTGATTGTTGGTGCTAACTCTATACTTTGATCTGTAAACAGAAAGCTGTAATGCTTGCCATGAAGAGGAATCTAACTTTTACTTACAATTTATGAAAACAGGTATCTCTTATGAAAACAGGTACAACAGTATCTCTTTCGATACTACAAAGATAAATTGGAAAAGGCTGCAAATAATAATAGATGAACCACCACAATAGGAAAATCATAGATTTTGGCAGTACTGCTCAGTGGTTCTTCAGTAGTAATGAGTGAGTTTTATACATAGAAAGTAATAATAACAGTGTAGAGATTATTGTTGTTAAAAAGGATTTTTAACAATAGGGAAAAAAGACAAAACAACAGTAATGCTGAGGTCATTGGGAAGAGTAATAGGAGACTGGATTTTTTTCTGAAGAAATGAATACTGTGAAGTGACAGGAGATACCATGTGCCACAGCAGCACTATTTCAGCAAAAATTAGGTCAGCATTAACATTTTTTTTTCTGTATTTGACTCTTGTTGCTATTTTAAATTGGAAGAATCAGTTTCAGCAGAATTCAGTTGTTATGTAGCCTTTCCAAATGCATAAACGGATGAGTATTTGTAGTATAGCATGCTGATGCTGGCTGTGGCTACTTGGTTGACTGAATTCCTTGAATGCTTAGATTTCTTAGTACTACTCATGTGGTTTCAGTGACTACATAATGTAGTTTAAACAAGACAGTGGGCAACAACTACATCACTTTTTAGTCAGATTTACCCTTATTTCTTTTGGGAAAATGCCTTCATGTCTTAGAAGATCTTTTTCTTTGTTCTGCTTTATACATCACATAGATACTACTCCCTGGTTCTGTGGTAGTCTGATAATGCTCTGATAAATTTTATCTTTCCATTGTCTTGCCTTCAGCACTCTTCATTGATGGTTCTGGATGCCAAAGAAGTAGTTAACTTCTAAGACTAATGAGTGAGAGTATATCTGTTAATTGGTATTATAGTGCTTTGTAGCTCCAGTATAAACAGGCAGACACCAGATACTGCTCCTCACGTATCTGCATGGTGTTAGATAGGAGCTGGAACAAGTACAAGGGCAGATTCCTCTGAGACTTTGCTCATATCAACTGCTCTGACAGAAGGAACAGATATTTTCGGTCTTCCTTGTGGAGAGTGTGAGATCAGGCTGCTGAACCCAGTGAAATAAATGTAATATTCCTAATAGGTTCAGTGTAGCTGTTTTTCCTGAAGTTTCTGATCCTTCAACCTCCGGTTCCCCATCACAGTCAATGAGAAGAGATGTCCTATACAGGACAAAATGTGATGTGATATGGATGATCATAAGTGATGTTGAATCCATTGGATGATTGGACTACTGCTTATGTGGGGGAATCTATGGATATGTGTGATGTTGTATAGTTAAAGCTTTAAATTTTGAACTCTTTCCCATGGAGTTCACTGTGATGTGGCACTTAGGGATGTTAAGGGGATTGGAGGTAAAATGATCAGAGTAAATTCATTGTCAGTCTAGAACATCTAGAAGAAAACTAAATCCATTTGTTATGCCACTGTTTTACTGTTGCTTCCTCTTTCTAAGAGTAGGAATGAATTAGATGGTTTGAACCCTACTTTGCCTCCTGGGCCTGGCAGTTTTAAGCACCAGGTGGTGGCTGTCAGCAGCCAGGGCTTGATCTGGAGCAGATTTCTGTGCCAGGAGGGAGTTCAAAAGCTCTTCTGAAGGACGTTTTCTTGTTCAGGTTCTTTGATATTCAGAGGAATTAGAAGGATGAAAGGCAGCTCGGGTCTGTGAAAGAAGGCAGGTGATTGCTTCAAGTGCCCTTACTCTTGTGATTAATCGATATATATGCTTGTGCATTCACTAGGTGTTGCTGTAAGATATATTTATTAAAAATGGTAACAAAAATATTGGAAGTCATTAAATGCTGATAATAGAATACATTAAAAATAAAACAATTCTGGTCTAAATACTTATTCTGCTCTTAAGATGGATATTCCATACTAAGTTTGCAGGTGAATGTTGGGAACAAAACTATATGCTAAGCCACAATTTTCTTGTGTTATGTGTGTCTCTGTGAAAAAGCTGTGCACTGTTCTTATGACTTGCTGACAACAATTTGAAACTTCATGGTCTCTCTTCAAAATTCTGTTGAAATTTCTTTCTCAGGGTTTTGCTCTTATTGTATTGATTTTGATCAGCTCAGTCATTATGTGACTTCACACATTTTCAGATTTTGGAGGAAATTGTATGTAGGAAGCTCATTTGGCTTGTCCAATGCTATTTGTACTGATGTATTACTTATATTATACAAAGCAGAAAGCCTTGGTATTCCGTCTGCACTTGCTCACAGATGGAACTTGCTCATTTTCCTCCTCATGCTTTGGAGATTTCTTCAGAGTTGTACCTTCTATGCGAATGTGTGCAGCACTTAAAAGTATTTCTCTTTATTTGGTTCTATAGGTGTTTCTGGTAGTGCCTATTTTGTCCTAGTTAAAAAGTCTGTTGCTAATCTTCCACTTATCTCAAAGGGCTTTCACAGTATTGTGCTGCACTGAATGTGTAGTGTGCAGCTGATGTTTTACAAATCAATCTGAGCTTAAAAAACCGCAGTGTTGAAATAAACCAGCCTTGCTACGTGTTTAAAAATAACCTCTAAGATCCTGTACAGCAGCTGTGAATGTTCTGTCATTGAAAATTCCTTCTCTGCGTGGTGTACCTATTCCATTGCATAAGAGAGCCTGGTAAAATTCATCCTACGAATTTTCATAATTTTTTAACTCTGGGCTTCTGAGTGTGTTACTCTTTGAACCAACTATGTATTTCTTAATATCTTGGCTAAGATAACTATCTGATATTGCTCGTGCTCTGAAAGTTTGTTTCCTGAGCCCTGATATTTTTTCTGCCTGTGTGTTTCCAGTCTCATTACTAGATTCACTTAACATTTTGTGTAGGTGGCTGTGCGTTTATCATTCTGTTGATATTCTTTCATTTCTAAAAATGTTTGTTCCAGAGCTCACCCACGGAATGTGCAGATAGGTGTTTCACTGCAGAATAAACACATTGAGTTGTGCATATAATAACAACACATAATTATTTGGAAACAGGTCTTCCAGAATAGCAATAGATCCATTGCCTGAAACAAATCTCTGTATCTGCTCTTAGTGATTGTGATGGTAGAAAGCCATCTGTGTAAAAGAAGTTATGTCTTATCTCAAATTTCTCATTTGATATGACCAGCACACCAGAGCTCTAGAGTAACTTGCAGCCTTTGCTGAGGCTCATACTGGCTCCCTCTCCAATCTCCAGCATAGCAAAGGAAGAGAAGTAGAATGAGAGGCATGAAAAGGCAGAGAAGGTGCTGGGAATATGAAATAACTCACACTTAGGTGTCCTTTGCAGGTAAAACTGCTCTCAGACAGTTTATAACTTAATGTAACACTAAGCAGATCTAAAGCGAATAAAAGCTTCAAGTAACCAGGTTGTTCTACAGCTCTTCCTGGGTGTGTATATAGTCCCAAGCATGTTGCTCTGAGCATTAAAAAAAACAACCAACAAACAACAAATTCTCTTCTACTTGGAGGTACCATCATGTTTTAAATTGAGTAAGGCACTGAGAGATTGATGTGGCTTGGCAGCCGTACTCAGTTATCATTCCCATTAAAGTACAAAAGAGACCCTCACATTTTCAAAGCACATTTATCCAAAAATGTTTGTAGCTGGAAGTTGCATCCTATTCAAAGGAACTTCTTAATAAATTGCATTCCACATTGAGAAATATGTGGCTGGTCACATTTCCTGAAATCAGTTCTCCTCTGTTATTCTCTGTCTTTGTGCTCTACATTGTGATCCCATTCACATGTCTAACTGTGTAAAGATCCAGGACTTCTCACTGTGACCTCCTGCAGACTCTGACTTATGATGTGGCAGGTCTCCAGTGGGTGTGCTGGAACAGCCTACGTGATCATTCCATCTCCCCAACTTAACCTACCTTACTGAGTTGCTCCAGTTTCTACTTCTGTCAATGAAAAAGGATCAGTACTTGCCCTGATAGTTTCTTCAGGTAGGTTACTTAGACAGCAATTACAAAAAAGCCATGGTAATAGAAGAAATAATTTTTACTCTCTAGAGCTAAATAAAAAAAAATTGTGGAAAATCTCATTTGGTAATACAAAGTTGTAAACGCTGATCCCATGAGTTTGCAAGAAGTTATTCTGACATCGAACAGGAAAGAGGCATTTAAAGAAAGTTTTCACAAAGAAATAATTTTAATTTCAGTAGTACTCTGTCCTAAAACAAAACCAAATCTGGAAGGAGCAGAATTTTCTACTGGGACTTGGTAACGCTTCATGGACAAGGAGGATGTGACTCATGGTGCTCACCACTGCTGGAACCTATAACCTGTAAGTCTCAGCTCTCTGAAGTCTCACTCCAGGCTTCCCCTCAGGCATGCACTACGTGATGACTCAGAGCTGTTGCCTAAAGAAGAGTTTTTCCTTGTTTGTTTTGTCTTCTCTTCTTGACTATACGGCATTAGAAGGGAGTGAGGATGGAGGATGCAAGTATGAACTGTGGTCTGTTTTACCTAATGTGCAAAGTTGTAAGAATTGCTGAGAAGGAATAAGCAGAAGAACAAGATAATGTTCTTTTCTTTTTAAATAATATTCTACCTAGTGTCAAGTAATATTTTCCCTTTTGTTCTTCTCAGCTGTAGGGAATGCCTCAGGAAGCAGAGCAGACAAGCTCTTAATTTACTTTCCCCTTGACGGCTCCATGCATTGTAGCAGAGGCAGAGCCTTGCTGTTGGTCTGTCTTCTAATCAGTCTTGTCTGAGGGAATTATGCTTTGTTGCTTACCACAATATGCTTCTGCTTTGCTGTCTTACACTCATGAATAAAAGAGCAGGAGGAAGTTGAAAATAGGTTTTATTTTCATCAGGTACAAAATCTACTTGCAACCCTCATGCAGTATGTTAATTACTGTTGCCTTACTATCCATGTCTCCTTGTTTACTTTGCAAGGAAAGCAAGAGTGCAGGATTAACAGTGCTCTGCAAAGAGACAGAGAATGATAGGGTCCTGCCCCCTGAAAATACAACTGCTTTGCTATGTCCCCAGTGCAAAGCACTCATCACTGGGACACTGGCAGTGACGAAGCGTGCCAACATGAGCGGCTGTTACTTTAGATCGTTTATGACAGTTTTACTATCATAATTATTCAAATGCTTTTTGGTCACTGAGAGAGCTCTGGAGGCTTATCAGAGGCAATCAAAGCAGAGGCAATCTCACAAATAGGAAGTTTAGGCCAATTTTGCTTCAAAGCATCTAAGAAGGGCTCTTTATAGTGTTTCCCAGAATCTTCTGAATTTGTCCTGTGAGGCATCTGGGGTGTGGCCATAAAGAATAACAAGTGAGCTTTGAGGGAATCTTTTGATGAAAGAGGGAATGCAGTTGCCTCAGTCACACAGCTGAACCCATGTTATGCCATTCTGCATATGCGTATTCTGTTGGTGTTTTGCTAAAATTTCATGTTGGTTAGAAGAGGTGAATGGCCCTTGTGTACTCAATTCAGAGAAAATGAAAAAGGTCAGTCACGGTACTTCCTATGAATATTCATAGGACATCTTTGGCACCGAATGTTATCTATTAAGTGTACTATCAGGGGAAAGGACAATGCAAAGAATAAATGGTGCATGGATTATAATGCAATCACGTCTTCTGAGCACGGTTACACCATGGAGAGCAGGTACATAAAGTATCTCTCAACTGGACATCAGCCTGGAAGAACATATGTGGAAAAGGCTATAGGAAACACATATGGGCACCAGAGCAGGAAAGCAGAGCTGAGCAGACATTATGTGGGAAGTCATGGAAGAGTTGCTTTTGATTATGTGCTTTCTGAGGTGGCAAACAGGACCTAACATCATAAAAAATTCACTGAGGGCTTTGAGCTCAGTTGAGAGAGAGCAGCTCCCTTAGGTCGGACTGCTGAGTGCCAGCATGTGAGACTCAGTTTGCATTTTTGTTAGGAATAGTTTGCCTCAGTGGATACTTTCTATGGTTAATTTCATTTGATTTTTTTTCATTTCTCATTCACTTGCTGCTGAGATATTGTTAATGATTTTGTACATTTAATGGGTATTAACAATTAGTGCTCAAGATCAAAAGATATTTAGGCAGTGAGGCCTTTCAGAGTTCAAACTCTGCTTCTTTTCCTTTATGCTATAATTTTGCTGACCAGCTTGCATTTTTTTCAAGAGTATATGAAGAAAGTTAGCTAACTTGAAAGAGCATAAACAAGTGCAGGGTGGAGAAATCTAGGATCACAGGTCTTTGGTGGGAAGAGATCTCCATTACAGACTCAGTTTTATTGCATGGACTATCTCTGTCTCTTCAGAAATGCAACAGGAATCAGCTTAAAATGTATTACTTTTTCTTCACTGACTACTTTGAATAGACTTGTGGAGATATATTCCATTCAAAAACTTTGTTGCATTCAGAACAATTTCCTCAGCTTACAATTGTGGCCAATGTATATGCATTTCTTTTTGTGAAAATAGCCATCTTTTTCATCCTCTTTGAATGCATTTTGCCAACACATTAGTCTATGTGACTCATAATGTGCAATTCCTACTGTATTCATACAGTTTTTTCTTACTTATCAACGCTTACATTACTGTCTTATGCATTTATGTACTGCTACCACAGCTACACCTAATTTATATTTGTGATATGTACTATTTCCCTCCTAATATCCTGTCACATACGATAAAGAAAGACTGGTGAAGAAAGAATTCAGCGGTTTAAAAGAAAAGTAGCTATTATTTAATTTGAGAGTTTGACTTTGCAGACCAAAGAGCTTTACTTTAAGGTAACTTTTAGTATCTGTGATTTATTGAAGTTCTTTGTGATAACAAAGCCTGGAATAAATTTGGGTATGTCATAATCATTAAGTACCTTTACTAAAAATAAGGGCATACATTATCTAGAAATTTAGAGATGTTTTCACTTTCAAATCCATGCAATATGATGATCCAACCTTTTTATCATATAAGTATTCATTATAATGAGCTAAAAATAACATGAAATTGAAATCATTACACATGCTTTTTGAAGGCAGAAAATCAATGAACTTATGACAACAGTATTCAGCATAACACCATACTAATTTGCCTTTTTCCTCCTTCTCTATGGCCAGTATGCTCATTAGTTTGTCTCTTCTTTTCAGCTTTTTCTCTTGGACTGGTAGA
Organism: Lagopus leucura; assembly: GCF_019238085.1. Lineage (NCBI taxonomy): Eukaryota > Metazoa > Chordata > Aves > Galliformes > Phasianidae > Lagopus > Lagopus leucura. The sequence goes on from NW_024962256.1 coordinate 7,415,811, forward strand.
AGTCCAAGAGAAAAGAATAAACAGAGACATGTTGAACAGCAGAGAGACTTCACAAGTACTGGTAAGTATGTTTAGACTGTGAGCTCTTGTAGCTGTTCCTATGGCACATTTACCAACGTTTTTCCATGGACAGAGTCCTGTGAGTGCTTGAACAATTGTACTATATCATGTATCTGTGTTCCCCCAAGCAATTTAGCTTTTGTTTTATTTCCTTTGCCTCTCAAGGGCATTGGATTTTACCCTAATAATGCAATTTCTGAAATGTAAGGGTCTTGTGTGATTTCCTATGTCTGTTACCTTACTTGTAGCCTTATAATTTGGTGTTATTAGTAGGCTTGAAGAACACGGGGAATACAGTAATAGTGTGTAGTCCATTTGATATTTATGGTGCTATATAGCTTTGTTCCCAACATAGAAGGTCTTAAAGTATCCTTCCTACCTTTTTCAGCCTGAAAATTATGGCTGCTCACTCTCTATGGACTATTAACCTTGATTGTATGTCAACCATATATTTTGTTTGAATTTCTTACGCAAATGAATCTCACATATTGTTTTATATTGCTGTTAGTACTGCTGTGTGCCTCAGAGGCTTTAATAAAACATACCTGCACACAGCCTACTTTTTTCTTCCTTAAAAACTAATCAATTGAATTCAGTAGTGTTGTTCCTGGTCTAAAACAAGACAGCAGAATTAGGCTGATCTGTTTGCAGCATTCTTTCACACACACTCTTCAAAGAATCGAGCAATTTAAGTATATATAGGAATGCTTATTCAAAAAGAATAGGTGTGTGGAACTATCAATTTTCTATATTTTTTATACAGAGGCATGATTTTGTGTGAGTTTTCTCACATGCTTGGATTTTGTGCAGGTTTGGAGCTGCTCTAGTCTGTATTCTTTGCAACATCAGATTATGTGCCTTTCAGAAAGCTCGACTCCTGTGAGAAATCTAGGCAAATGCTGCAGATAGAAATCAATAACCGAGACAACACGTCAGGTCTGCAGAGCTTTTGTGCCTGGCAAAGTGAAAACATGTATGTCAACAACAGAGATTCTGTTAACAGCGGGATTATCGCTCTCTGCAACTGCAAATTAAGAGCAGAGTCGATTTCTGATATGGAGGCAGCAATACATCTCAAACTTTTACAGATTTGTGGAGGGGTGACCTAAAATGGGAGTCAGCACTCATTTTAGCAAGTCCTCTAGAACTTGGCTAAATCATATCTGAGATCTTGAAGAAAAAAATAGCAGAAAAAGCTGGCAAGCAGATTTAGCAAGTATTATGAGATGGCAGATGAGTAAGTTTTAGCAGCAGGTATTGCTGCCCAACCTGTCCACACTCAGAATAAATGTGTTTTCTCCCCTTGAGTGCTGGGGGTGGTGTGCATCAGGTGTGGAAATGGTGCTGAAAACGTCAGAGGACAGCATGGATAGTTCATTATGGAAGTGCTTAATCATTTATCTGTGCTAGGGAAGAGGGTTAAGTAACAACACTAATTGGGCAGTAGTCACCCAGCCTTACATAAGCTGCATGTGGACAGGCACAGTTTCTGCAGGCAAAAGAAATCACCAAGGAAATTCAGCTTTTGCTGGTGACTCACCTTGCTAAATCATCTGAGGTGAGGGGAACTTTTTTGGAAAGGGATGAGGAATGGCTCAAGCTCTTTCTCTATTTCATCAGGAATTTAGGGCTCAGCCTTGTGAGGAAGAAAGTAGCTCTGCATATTTACTGCATGAAAGGGATTTTTGGAGAGTTGAAATGGGCTTTATTTCTTTTTCTTTCTCTTTTTTTTTAAATTCCTTTTGCATGTGAATGAGATTAATGTCAAAGCATATGACAATCTGAGTTTTGCTTGGCTTTCAGCTAGAAGCAGCTACTTTGCAGACATCTTCACTAACATCTGCTTTAGAAAGTTACAAATGCAAAATGAAAATTACTGTGCTCAATTCCTTGGTGTAAAAAGAACAGTTACTCTGCTTAAGAAAACAAAATGTGGACTTGGAGTAAAGAGAGCAATCAGAGAATTTCTGAGATGTTTTAAAAAATGTTTTCTTATGAAAAGATTCCAGCATTTGATATCCAGGTTGAGCTGGAAATGGGAGAATATGCTGGTCCCTGTCTTTTGATCAGATCACTGATGAACTTCACAACTGAGACCCTCAGCATGCAGTGAGGGTTGCTGTATTTTTTCCTAGTAGATTTAGATAGTCTTTCTTTTTCTCTTCATGTCTGTGTGTGTGTATATATATCTATAACAATATATATATATGTATATATAAAATATTAACATGGCATGGTGTACTTTGCTGCAAAAATAGGGTATGGGGCAGGCTGGTGGCTGAGTTAGCTGTCAGAATCTGTCTCTAAAAGCCTGTTAGTGGCAGCACCAATGAAGCACTGCCAGTGCTGAATGGAAATGTATACTAACACCAGGTCATTACCAGGGCTGAGAAACCAATGCTGCTCTCAAGCATCAGTGGGGGAAATAAATTGCAGTGCTTAGGAAACACTCTGTCTGTGTAGCCCTGATGACTCTATACCCACATCTTGATAATGACCTTCTCAGGCTGCGTGTTCTAGGGAAAGTTTTGAGGCTGGTTGTCATTAGTTAATATTTTAGCCTTCAGCAGAAATTGACAGATGGAAAAGGCATTGCAGCAGAACTTGCCCTTGTATTTAATAATCATTAATGTGTGCTATAATCTGTTAAACATGCTGTATTTGGAAACCTATTAGGCTTTGATTTATGAATTAGAAGTTAGAAGATAATTCATGTCAGCAACAATCAGCTTACAGACCTGGATGGTCCATTACAGTGGATGCTGTTCTGTTCATTATTCATCACAGAGTGACATCATTTGGGACAGGTATGTTTTTAACCGAATAATAAAACATTTGGATAACGTATAAAATGCCTTGAAATTGGTGTTGCTGTGAGATTTATTTCTGAAGAAAGAAATAATGCATTTAAGTTCAAATTAGCTCAGTGTGCTGTGTGAGTACATAAATCTGTATAACACCTGAGTGCAGAAACTGCCTGGAAAGCAATCCCAGGTGCCTTATTTGGAGCAGCTCCAGGTAAGCACAAGGGAGTCAGTGTACATCAAAAAGTCTCATTATGTGTCTCGATTAATTTGAGGCAAGTATAGGACTTCAGTTTTATCCCCCTATTTCCTTGCACTGTTCTCTGCAGCAGAAATAGACTTTGCTTATGGCCAGGGCCGTAAGCATATGGCCAATTATATACTGTTATAATTACTGTTAGCTGGCTTTGGTGCTACCCGCAGCATTTTTTATCTCTTAAATTATTCTCCAGTAAAACATGCGAGATTTGCATCTGGAACTGTGATTTTTTGTTTTTGTTTCAGGATAATAAAGGATCAAGTTTTTGTCTGCTTGATGGAAGAAATCAGGCTTTAATAAACATAGGAGAGGCTGAAATATGTCTGAGAAAGCTGGTGACTGTTATCACCTGTGCCAGTAAACATAAGAAAACGTTCTGGTCATTGAAAAATACAATACGTGCCTCTTAATCAGGCAGAGTTTCATTGGGCTTAGTGGAGAGGCTTTTTGAATTTAGCTTTAAGCTATACACATTGGGAAATAGATATAGGGCCTGTCATCATCTGCTACAGTAACTACTGCTAAGTCAAAATGCAGAGGTAAGCTGTGACGTACCTAATGGATACAAGGAATCCATGACTGTGTTACAAGAAAACGGGCTGCAAGGCAGGACAGATATTTAGCAAAGTGCTTGAAAAATATGGTATGGTAAGGTGTGAAGGTGTCATCCAGGTTTAATGAGTATGTCCTACTGTAACTGCTATGGGTTGGAAGCATGCATGTTGTAAAGACAGGCACTGTGCATGTCCACGGGGACGCTGACACAGTAACTGCTACTAGAAATGGGTATGAAGTCAGAAATCAGAGCTGTATCATTTCTGTTCCTGCGTTTGCATTTTGAGTATTGCAAACCTCTCCTGGGATGTGCAGCCTTTGAGCAAACAGAGAGCAGATGCTGTGCTGCATCTACGCATTCTACACCAAGGGTGGCCACTGACACAGCCTGGTGTTTTCTATGGAATAGAACATCCCTGAGCATTCCCATGGGCTGCTTTTAGTGCAGATTCCAATTTGCACAAGGTAACCCTAAGTGGTCAGGCAAGAAGATCTTCTCAAGCTTGTTTCTTTTGTCTGCACCATTAATGCATCAGTGCAGCCAATTTCTTACCTTTGTCTCAGTGGAGAGAGATTCGATTTCTCCTTGCTCCTCTTGCTTTAAGTAAGACAAATCACCCAGTCCATCCTCACTTGGCATTCACCAGCCATAATGACCCTCATCTTGGGAAGAAAAGTTCCCAATACAGTGATGGGGGGGGGGGGGGGGGGAGGAATCCTATCTTGTTCTTGTTCTGAAGTGTAGTTTGTGTCCTGCTAATGGTGCCATTTTCTGGGGTTTTTCTATACTTTTAAAACAAAAGGGTTACAATTTCAAGTTACAAATCTGACTGAAACTAAAGATAATGTTAACTTTAAAGCAAACTGTAGATTTGGTAAGTCTTCAGGTAGAACAGTTCCAGGACCCTTACCTTTCTGTGGATTTCAGACCACTGCTGGAGGAACTCTGTACTTCTGTGTAATCCACATGCTTGGTGTGCCAGAGCCCAACAGAGATAACGGCCGTGTTCTTGGCTTCCATTCACCTGTCACCTCTCTGGAGATCTGCAGGGAGGGAAGCTGTGTCTTAGCGCTTTATCTTAGGCTCACATGGATCAACTGAAACAGAAACATCTCATTTCTGTGATCCTTGGCACTTTTGAATACCAATGAGCTGGAAAGATCAAAACAAATTATAAGCACTCACTCTTGGCACAACAGTGCTGTGGATAAGGAGCAGATTGCCCTGAGAGCTGGTACGGATCAGACCACTGAAAGCCTTCCCTCTGTTTTTCCCTTTCACCAGCACAAAGGAAAAATAAAGGTTGTCTTGACACCCTCATTCCCATATTGACGAGATGCAGCCTCTTTCTTGTCTATTCAAAATGAGTATCATAGAGAGAACAGTTATCAAACTACAGTCATCTGAAAGAGGAGTGGCACTTAAAAGTACTATGGTGGTAGGGGGCGATGTGTGGCAGTGTAGGCTTCCAGAAGTTGGAACAAACAACAGCGAGGCCAAGTTCCAAGGTTATAAAACTTTACTACAAGGACTGAGCACAGATCCAGTATGCCAGTGGAAAAGTCAGTGGCTTTTTTGGGGATTGGGCTCGATGATCTCGAGGTCCCTTTTAACCCCTACAGTTCTGTGATTCTGTCTGTATTAAGGCCCTGGCAGCCATCGTGGCCACTTTCTTTGCATTGTAGATGTCAAGGATATTTTTTCAAAGGAGACTGATCTCCAGGGTTGTTTGTTTTTTTTTTTTTTAAATAAGAATCAGGTAATTGACTTTAATTAAACTCTATTTTACTTGGAGAATTAATGAGCTTATTAGCTAATTTCCAATGAATCTATCATTTTCTGAACGTCTTCTGTCACCAATAACAAGAAAATCATTAGATTATTAAATACACAACTTAAAAATATATACTAAACATTATTTTCCTGTCTGTGTGTGGTCTGAAACTCACTTAAGTGAATGTCTGCTTTAGGTGTTTCAAAAATTGCTTTTAAATGCCCATTGGCAAAGCTTACACAGAACAATGTGTTATTAAAGAGATGTCCCTAGAGATGTCCCTGGTGATACCACGGTCACATTGCTTAGAGGAAAGCTTTAAGCTAACAAGGCAATTTCTCAGTGCAATTTTCTGGAAGGTTTGAAGCATTGAAAGACTGCTTCCAACTCTTAGAGACAAAACAAACAAACAAACCCTGAAGCCAATGGCCACCACATTTCACCATTTTCAGAATTATTTGCAGGAAGTTTTTTCTCTCTCAGATGTTTTTTGCTTGCATTCACAACAGCAGATGTTCAGTGCTTCTAACTGGGTGGTTCTGCAGTACCTCTGTTCTCAGCAGAATCTGTGTTCTTGCAGAGAAAAGTAGGGAGGATTTTTTTTACCATGTGTGTTCCTGAAGTCCCTCTCTATTTAAAAAAAAAACAACTTCCTGATCCTTTGGGAATTTTGCTGGTGACAATTTTCTTGCTGGTATGTGAGATCTGACAGACTAATTTGTGTGAGAAAAATTCTTAAAAGTTGCACTGCCATGTAATTCTAGCTTGGAGGCATTGTTAACTTTTATTTGGTTTATTTTCAAGTCGTGCTTTCCAACAGATCTCAATTGACATTCTAACATTCTCAACCACCTTTTTCCTTCCTCATTTTCTCTCATTCTTTTATGCTCACTCAGTTTTGTGATCAGTGACTCATTTCTCAGGTTTCCATGAGTCCATATTCTCCTCATGCAGCCCACCTTTTTTCTCACCTTGCTGTCTATTCTTGCAGAACTAATCTTGTTCTCCTTTTAGAGATTCCAAGTAAGGAGCTTCAAAAGATTAAGAAAATAAATAAACACAGAGAGAGGAAGCTAAAAGAAAATGTTCCATCCACAGGCAACTGAAGAGGAAGGTTTGGAAAATCTTTAAAGTCTGAGTTTGTGATTTGTTAAGGAAAAAAAGTGCTTCAGCACCAGGCAAAGGCTGGAACTCAGCTTCAGCCTTAACGCAAATACAGCTTTGAGCCAAACTACTGAGTGCTTCTGAATGCTCTTGAGAATTCTAGCTCGTTAGGCAGAAGGAGTCACACTGTGTTGTATGGTGCCTAAGCATTAGAATCCCGAACATAGCTGCCACTTTTCTGCACATGCTATAAGCCATGACTTTGAAGCAAATTTTTCAAATGCCCCAGAGTTGCCATCAGCATCCTTTCTCCTTTTTCAGAAAGTAGCACCTGAAATGGGGAGTTGGATATCTGAGGCTTGTCACTTCTGGTGGCTGTGCCTGGATCCTGAGAGAAAGATACATGTTCTGTGGCACTCTTCCCCCAAATTCTGAGGAATAAATTATGGCTGTCACCGTCTGGGGACAGAAGCACTTTTTGCTCATGTCAGGATGACAGAAAAGCTGTTACTTCTGCCTGATTCATTTCAGAGCTCGATGAGGTCATGGGTACCTGCCTGGACATCACTATTCACATCACAGCGCAGGGCACTGGGTTAGATACTAAGTATGCTTAGAGAGGAAACGGTGAGAAGCCTTCAAAAACGTGAGCTCTCACCAAGTTGTCATGCAGGGAAATGGTGCTTAGAGCCTGCATGGTTGGCTTCCACATTAATCTGAAGGTATTACATGCAGATTGACCAATTGTCCTTCGACATTTGAACTGTTGATCATCATGACTGTTTTCAATGAAAACATATTTCAATGATAGGCATTGATTAAATTATTATTTATTGTGCTTTGAGCTATTTTCTGCTTAGATCCTTCAGTAGCATCACACCCACATCAGAATGTCTTGACAGCGCAGCAACTTCAGTGCTCTGATGCAAGGACAGTTCACACACCTCAGGTTCATTGCAGCTTCTCTGCATAGTCAGCTGTAATTTCAAGATGCATTTTTCTTTTAAATTTATTATTTTTTTCTTCTAAGCCAGAAACATTTTTTGCATTAAATCTTGCTTGTTAATCTCACCAGACAAAGCTCTAATAATTCTTATTAATTAAATCTCCCTCTAAGGAAGTCAGAACCAATCAAGCATAGTAAATAGCCACGCAGCTTCCATCGGTTGGAGCTGCATGTTTGCTTCAGATCTGTTTGTGCATTCAAACAGTGCGCTGTGTCTGTGTGTGAAATAGAGAGTAAGGAGTTCGAGAGTAAGATGGAGAGTCAAGAGAGAAAAAGAACCAAGGCAAGTGAGTCGGAAGGAATATAAAGACCTGGAAACAAAGCAGTGATGCATGTTTCAGCCTGAATATAGCACATTTTCATGGCTTATATGTTTTCCTACATGCTTTATGGACAAACCCACAGCTAAGTTCTGAAGTAGTCAGAATGGTATAAAGACAGGGGAGAGATGACAAAGAAACATGGCAGCTGAACAATGTAGGTAATATAAGGAATGAACAACATAGAAAACAGAAGGAGAAGTCCAAAACACAGATTAGAGATTTTTAAATAGAAATGTAATACTTTCTCTGACTGGAAAAAAATAGTATTAGTATGCTGCCTTTGTTTGGTCTCTAAGGAAATTTAAAATCACACAAAATCTAAGTTTAATAACAAGTCTAGCTGCTAATTGGAGCAACTCTGAAAAACTCAGTGGGAAGAGCAGAAGGGAAGAAGAGCATGGTTAGCTCATGAAAGATAACAGCCAAACTGAAATGCAAGGAGTCCCAGATGGAGCATTGTTTCCTTCACTGTGCATTGCGTCTGATGCTGCAGACACATATCAAGATAAAATGTAGTGAATTAAAGCCCAGCCTTTGGCAGCCGCATGATCTAATAGCAAAGACTGATCAGGGATTAAATCCTTCTGACTGCTGAACCACTTAGTAACAGAGGTTTCATGAGGTAGAAGGCTCAGGGCAATTGGACTGTGAGAAAAATGGACATCTACCAAACTTCAGTGTGCAAACTGAAGGTAGGTATTGGACCCAGTCTGTGGAGTTGTAAAACTTTCCAACAGGACACTCTGGAGTTTGGATTCAAAGCTAGGCCTTCTGTTTAGACCTGAACCAAACACGATAATTCACAATAATTTCTCATTTTTAAAGGTTTCTTGATGTTCTTACCCTCCCTCTCAGAAACTTATGCACAGGAAGCCAAAAGAAATGGAAATAAATCGATTTTCAAATGTGAAAGCACCAGTGACATAAGGAGGAGTCAGTAGTATTGTTCAAAAAATCCCCAATTAAACTGCGCTTTTTTCTCACCATGTTCTCAGTTTATCTTTCCCCTAGGTCCGATTAAGGCAGAGCTAATTAATCTAGAATTACACCAGCATTACCAAAACAAAGTGATTATTTAGCATAACAAGGCTGGCAATTAGTATAATTTCAGAGCTAATGTTACCATTAGCAGTGGTGAATGCCTGTGTGGGATGTGCAGCTAAATCTTGCTCTCTGGTTGTATCTCCCTTCAACAATATTATCTTGATTAGAGATTATCTCACTGTGACCTTAAATTCAGTCCTAGTGGTAGGACTGGAAGACAGTATCTTGACAGCCATGGGGGGAGCAGCTTTTCTTATGCAAGTTTGGCCAGCTGTGGATAATCAGCAGGTTGTGCTTCCCCAGGGTCAGGCTGGTATTGTCGGGTGGCCAAAATCTTCCATCCAAACAGCCTCATGATCTCTGTCTGTGGGGGTTTCTCTCTTCCTCCTGTTGTTGCTTGGAGTAGCTTCCCTTCGACATGCCCTAAATTACAGCTGCAGCACAACAGATCTGTGCTATGACAACTCCTGAAGTCTTGGCCTAAGGGCAGTGTCTACCTATAAATTTAAGGGATTGGAAACATATTTTCTAACTCATAGTGACAGGAATGGAACGAGCTGTGCTAGGTGACCATGTGGCTTGATTCCAAGAGGCCTGGCCGGACTTGCTATTGGAGCAGAAATTTGGAAACATCGGATCCAGAGGTGAACTGTCCCTGATGCTTAGAGCTGCAGTGCAGGGTGAGGTGATGGATGCCTTCCAGGTCTTCTGCAGCCAAGCCCTTACTCCTCAGTACCTTCACAATGTTTTGACACATAGATGCAATTTGATTTTTTCCATGTGAGCAGGATCAGCACAAATGAAGAGGGGAAGATGTGTTCCTGGAAGCAGAGCGAGTTTGGGCAAGTGATGTCTGTACATCTATATTCATTTAGGCTCTTCTCAAAGAACTGCTAAGAACCCAAATGTTGGTCTGCATTCAGTAATTAACATTTCCCTTGAACACACAACATAAACCAAGTCATGTGGGAAGAATCAACTGACAGCATTTCAGTGGGTTGCTCCAAGAGCCTTGGAGAGTCATACATTATGTCTATCTATCAAGAAACCACAGGGAGCAGAGTTTGTAATAGTCAGCAACTTGATTTTCTTTTTCTTTGTTTTCTAAATTGGATGAGGTCTGACTTGGAGGTAACTTTACTTTATCCCAATATCTAAGATCTTAGTGTCTTCCTTATTCAGTTTAGCTATATTTTCAGTTAGCACGTATAAAAGAAATTTCCGCCAGGACTGGCTGAAACTTGGACTGACCTCTGTTAATGGTTTGCTATTTCCTGGGAAGTAAAGTATAATTTAATCATGAATTTTATAATGAAAATTGCCAAAAGGATTACATGTAATTAATCATTTACCAAAATAAATGTTTTGTGGGCAAAAGAGAGGTGATTTAAAAAATTTAGTTCCCCTGACCTCTGCATCACATTACAGCATCTGAAGGACTGACACAAGAAAAATTCTCCTTCCAGAACATATGCCATATTCCCTTGCTGCAAGATTTCAGTGGTCTTACACAACAGAAATGAAAATCTCTATTGCAGACTCCATATCATAGTTGGGAAGTGGTAGTTAAATATTAGGAAATATTTTCTAAGAGTAAGGTAAGTGGAATTCTGCAGTAGCTTGCCTAGAGGAGATGTGCAGTTTCTGTTAGCCATCTAAGAAAAGGTTTGAGAAACAGACAAACGTGGTTCTTTCAGTGTTCAGTGTGTTCCATCAGAGAAATAAAGCATGTGCCTCTGTTTAAGTGACTTGGTCTTAGACAAATTGTCAAATGTGAAACAGAGCAGCAACATCATCAACTGGCATAAGTCTGGTGATCCATTCTTAATGGCAATTTACGTGTCTGCTCATTGCAGTTATATTCACAAACCTTAGTCCATCTACAAATCTCATATTTCACAGTGTGTGTTTGTATAGAAATATATAACCTGGAAAAAAAGCAAAGCGACGTAATTGAAATTCTGTTCTGGGGAAAAGCAGAATGGATTTGTCAGAAAACAAGAATAGGAAGAAAACAGCCTGTGCCTTTTGTGTAATTTCATTTGACTTGCTGCATGACGTCAGGTAAACCACTGTAACTCTTTTATTCTGCTCCTATTCCCACTCTTTAAGGTCTGGGACCCTTTAAGGTCTTTGCACTGCAGTGTAGCTGGACCTCTCAAGTTTCAGTGAAAATGATCAGTAATCTCAACTGTGGTGAGGGCAACATCTTGCTGTGCACATACATAGAGCCAAGAAAAAGGTGACCCATTAGACCAAAAGAATGATTAAATTTTATAACACTGTTGGATTTTCCATTCCAAAAAACCAATATTCTCCAAGCAATGTATTCAATCAGGGAAGCATTCACACCAAAGTCATGCCATGTTTTTTGCATATATGCTCTGTCAGATTACTTGCTAAGATTTAATTTCATGGGAGAAAACTATTGTCTTGTGAGTTTGATGGTGCACTGAATGGGAAAGCGTTGGACAACTTGCAGCACTGCAGTTTTCATTTCACTTCAGATCAAAGTCTTATTGCATAAATTGGAGAAAAGGGAGAATCTGGCTGCCTCTCATTAGAGATTTCTCACTAGAAAATCTTATTAATCTCTAAAAAGAAACTAGAAGACCAGAGGTATCAAGCTGGAGGTAGGGCAAATCAAGAGAAAATGTACTGTTCATAATTTTTACTGGAAGTGGCCAGGACATTTTCCATTCTCAGTGTGGTCTGTTCTTGTAAATTTTTCTGTAAATAAGAGACATTTTTATCTATAATTTATATTCAACTACAGCATATAAAAATGATTTGTCTACCTTACAAATATGAAAAAAATTATGTGCTGTTTTCCACTGCAGCTATTACATTACTGATATTTCTAGGGCAGATTGTGCTATCCAACAAAATTTGCTTATAACATGCTCTACCTCACCCACATCAAACAAAACCTCGCAAATAAGCCAAAAGCATCAAACAGAATCTCACAAATAACCAGCAAAGCAACAGCTTTAAAGCTTCAGTCAATACCAGAATTGGGTCATTATCCAGTTCTTCCTATGCATAGGTTTAGTGGATGTTGCTTTAAACATGACAGGAAGAATGGTATGTTTATAAAGCTCAAGGTGAGTGCACAGAATTGAATACACTTTCTCTTTTGTAATATGAATATACTGAGAAGTATTTACCATCCTGCCTTCCAGCTTGCAGAATTTCGTGACTTTTTGGTGAATTTTGTGACAGTTGTGAATGCCCAGGGGAACAGAGCCCCTAGAGCAAAGGAGCATGAGCCAAATTCATGATGTTGATATACTGGGAAATAGAAAAGCACTGCTTAACTCTGTGCTTGAGTTTGAGCTGTAGCACACAGGATGGTGGAAGCTGCGTTGTGTATTTCAGGCTAAATGAAATGGTTGTTGTTGGGCATCTGTCACAGATTCTCCGCTGTGTTTCTGGGCAGTGAACTGAGTCTCTGCTTTCCCTTGGTTATATTCTGTAAGTTGCTGCTCCAGGTTGATGTCAAGCAGGGCAGTACTAAATAGATTCTATTTCCAGGACAGTATATTCCACTGTTGAACATGTCAGCTGCATGCACACATAAGATGAGGACAACAAGCACTGCAGATAGTTAGAATCTGCAGTGGGAAGGGGCTGAGGTGATCAGCAGATAGCATTTTTATCATTACTTCTTTCAGACCGTGGTGCTGAGGTCAAAGTTTTGACCTCATGTGGAGTCTCCTTTGGCTGTACAGACAAACCTGAACGACAATCACTGCAATCTGGCCAAAAACCTTTCAGCAGGCAGTGGAAAAGATCAGGAAATATACTTTTCCAGTAATGTTCCTCTTGTTCTCAGCATTAATCACTTTGCCAGGATAGAATAGACGTGACAAGAATGTTCTGCAGTAGATTCCTCCAGTGTCCCATGAATGCAGGTAGCTCCTGTATTTTTAATCATATATCTTGGCATGCATGAAAAGGACAGTAATTAAAACTGAATCCTTGATGCTGAGAGGTGAGTTATTCACATGCATGTTTTACATTCCTAAAATATGTTAATACAATTAGTATACTTATTTTGGAAAAAAAAAAACACAAAAAAGCACTTTCTTTAAGAAGTATCTGTTGTGTGAAAGTTACCACGGTATTCCAGCAAAGCTCATAATCCTCGTTAGTGTCAGTGATCCAGTTTTGGCCAATGCAGCTTGAGAAAAGTAAAGAAAGTCTACTGAAAAGTGAGGGGGTTGATCATTGTAGAGCTCAGTTCTCCCTCTCCATGGTGAATAGGTTCAAAATTCTAGAATGACTGAAGTTTGATATTAAGAAAAACCCTTTTATAAAGGTGAGGATATGGCAGCTTTGGAACAGACTATATGGTCAAGGTACAGTGTTGTCAGTGCTGCTGATTTAGGGAGACATTTATTATTTATGACAGGTGTAATTGATCCTGTCTTGGTGCAGGGACATGGGCTCAGTGACCTCTTAAGGGCTCTATCAACCACATGTTTCTGTGATTGTATGACTGCCTTTAAAATTTGTGCTAGATGAGGGTTTTCCATTTGCTCTATTCTTTTGCCTCTCTGCTTGTCAAAATGAAAAATAGCCCATTCTGGCACAGGACTGTTCCAGATGAAACTGTCAGCCAGAAAGCTCAGTGCTGTAAGAAAGCCACTTTGCACATGCATCCTTCAAGAGATTAGCTAAGCAGCCAGAATACCATTTCTAAACCCTCAGAAAATATGAAAACTACTTATTGAAGACAGTCACAACTTAATCAAAATAAGATGTTCATCTTATCCTCAGTGTTTCCCTAGTATTCTGTGGTCAGTAAAACCTGAATAAATGGGTTTCTATTATTGTGCAAATGTGTGACATAGCTTCAACATAACCAAAGGTTTTACTGTGTAAGAAAATGGGGACTCAGGGTATCACGGAGAGACAATTGCAAAGATGAGTTTTGTTTTTTGATGTTGGTGGTGGTGTAAAAGATCTCAAGGAACACACAGAAATGCCTTGTGTTACAGAAAGAAGAATAAACCATGTGCCAGGAAACCTTTTGTTCTACAAAACCTTTTGTCCTGACCAATATAATGTAATAGATTGAAATCTTTTTCAAAATGGGATTAGAAATGTGCTTTGGCCAATGCTACTTAGAGGGCAGAGACTTAAAACAGCAAGAAACAAACGTGCAAAGTTCCTTCTGATCCTAGCTTCAAGCCCTGAAATTTTAGATGATGTCATCAAACTCCTGTGCCTATATACTATTTATGTTCTATGTCAGATCAATCTATTCAAACTCAAGAAATTTGTAATTCCAAAGTGAACATAACCCAGCTTTGTTTTGTTTTCTTATCAGGCTGCAATCTAATTTGTGAGGCAAAAAAATTTCTCTCATTTCTTTGCCACTTATTGGACTCCTGTATTTGCAATATATTTGTCAGGTGGAAAACTTTCACTTTGTAACTGGACTTGCAAAATTCATTTAGAGGCAGCACCTTTACGTGAATTGACTGTGGGATGAACATGGCTATTTCCTTCTTTCAAATTCCTGTTTCACCACTGACATGCACCACTGTCTTTAAACAAACTGTTTAGCTGCTCTCTCTCTGCTCCCTATTGGAAACTGAGATAGTGCTTCAGCAAGTGACATGGCTCTGTGATGCTACAGAACACTGTTCAGTGAGTAAAAATTCTGCCACTTTTGTACAGACTGCAATTATTAGAATCTATCTTAAATTATGATTTACTCTTGGACTTCCATTGACACACTTCTTGGTAAGACTTCCAGCAAGATGAACGAGCTGGGAAGTAATTACTGTAATCCTAATTTGTGTGCTGAGAGTTCTTACTGTAAATTACAAACATGTCTGGTGGTGAAGAAATACCTCTGGAGAAAATTAACACACATCAATAATTCATCTCAGAGTTTGAGTTTACTATTTTGTTCTTGCCTTGCAAATACTTGCGAGTAGCTTTTCTTCTCTCATTAGAAGCAAGAAGTACTTCAGTATTTATGAAACGTTCAAATATGAAGTAGAAAAGACATGAACAATTGTAGCAGTTGAATCTTCCTCACTGTTTAGCAAAGTCTTGGATTGTAATTTTTTACTCTCTGGCTATCTGTAAGGACAGAGTCCCAAATACAGATATGAGTTTTGTGGATAACATGTATATATTAAGCAACATCTGTTTGGTGTAAAATATTACTGATCATAACTTATTAATTTATAATTCAATTATATTTTATGATTTCAGGTAAAGCTTTTGCAGACAGGTACAGATTGTTCGGCTGTAGTTCTTGTCCTGTTAAAAATCTCTAACGCTACATAACCAACATCACGCAAAAATTAAAGGAGACATTTAATATACACTTTTGTACCAGCCCTGAAGTGAAGACATGTCAGGAAAGGAAAAATTATTAACAAGAAAAGCAACATCTAAGACAATAGCTTCTGTTTATTCAGTATCATTTTCAAGTTAGTTGAGAATCTGTTTGCAGGACCTGGTAACAAGATCTGGTTTACCTTCTCCCTTATGCTAGGACCCTCAGAGTCTCATACAGGTACAAAAGTAGTCGCCTATTTAGAAGGAAGAAATTTTTGAAGAATCCAACTGCAACAGAATCACTGAGAAAGCCAAAAGATATTTCACTTTGTAAGGCAATTTCTTCACTTCAGCAAGCAGGGAACAAATGCCTTTTTTCCAGCACCTGAGAACGTATCTGCTTGACAGTGATCATCATCAGAAGGCAGGCACACAAAGTACAATTTCTCCTGATGACACAGAAATGTGACGATTTCAATTCTCTCAGAGAATTCTACCAAATGCATATTCCATAGAGTGGTGTCTTTCAATTATTTTTGAATAGATCTCATAATCTTTATAGCAGCTTGTGGTGATCTGGCATTTCGTAAACAAGAATAGCTTCAAGAATGGGAAGAGTTGTCTGATATCATTGCCAAGTTGACTTACATTTTTCAAAAAGGGAGAACTGAAAAACTGGAGCTTCCTTGTGAGTCTGGTAGTGAACGATGTAGTGTTCAAAACTGGGGATAATGAGCCAAACATCTGTAGTCACACTTCATTAAATATACAAAGAACTCTTGATTAGAACATCTGTGGGTCACAAGAACTCAAAAAGTAGCTTTCTGTCTTGATATAATTTTAAGTGGGACTTGCTTGAATTCATGTGGGATTCAAAGGACAAGTTGTTTTGTTTTTCTCTCAGGCAAAATAGTAAAATGATACACAGTATGAAAAGATGTGGCAGAACTTGGTATAGGAATGCATTCTTTTCCTAACTATTCTATTAGCAGGTGGGGATAACAAGCATAGTGTGATTAATAACCAGAAAAGAAGTTTCTGGGGATTTGGTGCTTCATAAGTAATTCTAAGTAGCTCCATGTAGTAGGTTTTATGCTGGTAGAATTTTGATCCACATCTCCCGGAGCTGTAAACTAGCTTCAGTTCATTGCCTTCTGTGAAATAACTCTGATTTATACAGTTGAGAATAGTTATCTTGCTTTGTCAGAATTGCTACTGCATAGTTTCATTGCAGTAGCTCTGCAAAGACAAGCAGCAGCAGCTGGGGCTCGTTTATAGTTGTGTTGAAGATGTAGCAGAGCAGCAGCGCAATGCATTAGTGCAATGTTTTTTGCAATGGACTGCAGCTTACATTCAGTTTGCAGATGGGGCAGCATTCTGGGGCTAGCAAATGACAATCCTACTACTGCAAAATAGTACCATAGTTCCCAGCACACTTCCATTTCTCATTCTGGACAGAGCGTGATTTTCCCAAGGAAAAGAGAACATATGTAGAATAATAAGGAAATTAGTCACTTATTTCACAGCTTCAGTGGACTGTTAGAAGAAAGTGGCAGCACTTTTTTTGGCCTTCATTAATATCATTTTTTTTTAACATTGACACTCTTGCAGCTGTACATGATCTAGTGATTACTCGTAAGAGACCTATGCAGTGACAGGCCTACATTACATGCAGATAGTATGTCCAAAGAGCTATCAGATTGTTTTACCAGTTTCTTATCTAAGTTCAGCCCCTTTACTTTAGACCTTTATTATGTTAGATGTAATGAGATAAAATGAGATCTTTTTCTGATGTACAAGACTGCCTGGGAGTTTGTGCATGATCTTACGTAGAACTTCCTTTGACCAGTGCACACCACATTTATGCTTCATTTCAACAGAGAAATTATTGTCACTTCTCAGTAGATAGCTAATATAGCTGGTAAATGGCTAAGGTTTCAGTATATCCTCACAAGGTATTAAGACAAAATCAATACTAAAATGCTCTAGAACTATTCCTTTCTTTTGCTTTGCTGATGATAAGCATTCTTTGGCTATTAAGCATCATTCTCCGTGTAGTCCTGTTCTTGCTTCTCCTGAAACTCTCAGGTATTCTTTGAATGGTTTATAAATACCAAGCTACAGTTTTTCAGTATAAACTCCTTTAAGGTGTTCAAATTAACCTGTCAAGAAATGAGCTTTAGTAGCCAACGTGAATGAAAGGAGATGACAAGAATTAATGAAGTACTGTACTTAAAACAGTGCTTAGAACCCTTAAGAAATTCTTGAGAGGCTCAAGGTAGGTGAGATGCCTCTTCTCAGTTGTTATAACTCTCAGCTTGTTATGTGTAAATTAGTTGTATTTGATTCTCTATTTGATGCACAGAAAAACAAATGAGAGATTTTCTGGACTGGATATTCATTGCCTGGTCCTTGTGTATCGTACTGTGTGTCTCTTTCATAATTATAAAGACATGCTTACATTAGAAATCTTCCAAATATAACTCTTCAGGCATAGTTCCAGTATAGGTTATACAAAATAGGAAAAAGTCATTTTAAAGCTGAATTAAAGAGCTTAGCGTGGTAATTACTCTTGACTAGCAATTTTGGTAAACTTCCAAATGTAGAAAAATCCTAAGAGTTCAATAAAACAGCACTACTGAATGCTTCTTGGAGTTGCTCCATTAAAGTAATCATGATTGTTACTCTTTAGGACTGTATCTGTCTTCATTTATTTCTTACTTGTGGGATACGCTTCACTCTGAGCTTAACTACCCCTTCAATATGGAAAGCAAAGACATTATAATGCCATCTAGAAGTGGGGTGAGATTTATCCAGTGCCAAAACAGGCAGTTTTGTGGCACGGGGTAAAGCTGTAGGAAGATACAAATCTGGGATATCTGTGAGGTCTGGGGCACTGGCATGGAGCTGACCTCCAGTGCCTCCAAGGTTGGTCACTGCATTTGTCTTTTGCACCTGGCTTTATTGCTCGCTTTATCAAAGCATTAATTGCCTTGACAATTACGATTTAGAGAGAGAATTTGCAGTCATACTCAGACTTTTAAAAATCACTTTATCAAAAAGAGAGATGAAATAAAAGATAATAGAAGATACCATCGTGGATATAAAAGATTCTTCTGAGTCGTAAGACATCTCCAGGAATGCTGAAGTGTACATCCATTGACTTTTAGTTTCAGGTCATTGCTGCATCTGTGAACATGTTGGATTCACTAGTTTGCAGACGATAGTTTTTCATTAAAAAAGCAATACAGTTTTTTCAACTGAACAGATGCTTTTAAATGCCAATTATCTTCATTTCATCACTTTCTAAGTGAAAACATAGCTTTAACCTGAAAATCAAAAATATTCCATTTAGAAGATACTGAAATGGAAGCCTTTTTAAGAGTTTGTTACATCTTGAATGAATTACGTGCTGAAAATGATAGAATTCCCTGGAACTTTTAGTTCCACTTCTAATTGTGCAGAGTTTGCCTTTTATATAAAAAAATCAAACAAAAAAAAAATGTTCTAAAACTGTCACTCTGTGCTGTTGTTTCTTGGACTTAATGTTTATTATGCCTGTGGGCCAGATTCTGAGAGGGAATCTTGACTAAGCTGTGATCATCCTAGTGGATGTGATTCAGCTCTTGACCGCAGGACAATGCCCTCCATAGTAGTGACAAGAGTGATTAATACGCAAGGCACTGCCTATTCAGGACCATGCACTGCAGCATATTTAGGTCATAATTGGAAGAAGGGTATCTCCTATAAATTTCTGTGTGATGGTAAAGGAGGAGGAATGGTCTTATAGCTGCATATGATTTAACTGACAATGCACTGATTAACATTAGTGCATTAATATATAGCCACCCTTCCAAATTCATAATCACCCTGATGCTCTACTTCTGTTGTACATGTGGTTCAATTACATCCCTCTCTCATCACAAATTTTATTTTTTATTACAATTGTTATTTTTTAATACTTACATTGTGTTCTAAGAGAAAAAATCCCACTGCAAATAGAACCACAGGTTCTGCTCTATGATAACACCACAGCTGCATTTTCAAAATGTGGTTCCCCTGGCAGGGGTAAGCTACCACCTGCTGCAGAGCAGTGTGAAGCTGTGGGACGCAGCTGGAGCATCTTGTGATAAATGTTTCTCCTGGTTTCCTGTAATGGCAGGGGAATCCTTTTGGAAAGTGTTTCTTCACTGAAATAAGTTCATTAAATTTTGTTCTTTTTGCACTGTTAAATAACAACAGAAAGGGTAGAAGAGCTATATTTTGTTTTGCTATTTTGTTAACACTCTGAAGTAACAGACTTTTTAAAGCAAGTGCAATAAAAGCTTGCCAGAATAATTAGAGAAAGTATTTTTTTTGTAACTGCTGGCAGAAGTGAAGCAGAGCCAACCAGGATTTCTTCCACCTACTTCAGCTGAAGAAATAAAACCACACCAGAGCTGCTTTCCCACGTGAAATTGAAAAGACTCCACTTTTCAGCAGAACGTGAAGGTAAATTAGTCAGTGGAGTTCTGTAATACGTAATGATAAAAGATGGTGGAATAGCTGTTGGTTTGGAATCTGATAAGTTCCCTTTTGTATGAAATAAAATACGTTAGTGTTGAATGGCATTTAATAGTATTTAACCTAATGTATGATTTTTCAATGTATTTTCACAATATGAGCTTATGTTCTTCTGGCTTAATTATTTTTGCCAGCTTGACAAGCTTATTTGAGAGCTAGAAGACAGAGCCTAAAGGATTTAGCATATATCAAACAAAGTGTGTCTGTGAGCCTGTCTGGTATGCAGGTAACAGAATTAATGACACTGTAGATGGGTCTGGAAGATTACATTTGGTAAGCTCTCTGACTCCATGAGGGAAAACCCACCATTACCATTAAGTTCTAGCAGTGCATGGTCTGGACCTGTTATGCTAAGAATTCCATAATTAAATCACATGTATTAAAATGGAGGTTTAATGTCTTTAAACAATTAGAACTCAAGTGCTATATGTTTTTAATGATCTTCATACATATTCAAAACGTGACATTAAAGTGTACAGCCAAAAAGGAGTGAAAAAAAGCACTTCAGCTTCCTTTTACTTCTCTTGAAGGAACTGTGTAATAACTTGGAGACCCTATCAGCTGCAATTTTGTGCCTTTATTCCATAGTAAATTGGAAGTAATTACAGAAGCATTAGTGAAATTATACCAATGTGAAAGCAGAAATATGAAATCTTTTTGTTGCACCAAGTTTTATTGGCTGTGCTCAGTCTGCACTTTGGCATCAGAATGGCAAATGTGCGTGGATGGAATAGGGGCAGAGAGAAAGCAGGTTGTAAGGCAAGGTTAAGCCACTGCTTGCTCATGGGCTGCAGAGTACTAACATTTGCTTATTTTTATGGATGTGGTGCAGTGTTTAAGAGATGCACACAGAAATCTTTTTAACAAGATCCATCTCCTGTTCAGAAAGTGGCCATCTGCTGAGAAACCCTTGCTTTGCTTAAATCAAGGCAGTGAAGATAATGAAACTTTACTCATTTAAAACTATTGTGACTGAAGGAAGGGATATGGCACAGAGTTTTCAGCTCTGGTTACAGCTTTAAGCCATGCTGAGTGTTTCTTATTGTGAAAAAGCCGTATTTTATATTGTAATAACTGTTCTGGCTGCGTTCGTGTGGTCATAGGTGCATAGATAGGATAGTTTAGCTCTGTTTCCTCTCTATGGCAAACCAATGAAGCCCATTATATTAGGCATTTATGAGTATTTATGAGGACCTTGCCTTTAGGAAGCTGTAGAAGTTGCTGATGACAGTGACTTAAAAACATTCAGCCAAAGACTCACTGAGTACAAAGAAAAGTTCTGAAAAAGCTGTTCCAGTTCTGCTTGTATCCTCTTGGTCTTTCCCTGCAAGTTTTATTATATTCATTTCAAAGCTCATTCCAAGCCTGCAATTAAGACAGGAAGACAGAAAACAAATGCGTTGTATGTTGTAGTTTAGGGGACTCATCTACAGCTACGGCCATCTTGACAGCCCGTTCTGTCCACCACCTTAAGGCGTCTTCCTGCTGAGAACAATGCCTTGGCATCAGGAAGCAGCATTCCCACTCAATGAGTTTTCATTGTATCTTGAAAAATTACTGATGTTCACTCCACACCTGTTTGCTTCTTCTTTTTTTTCTTCTTTTGTTTCAAATTTCTGGTGTGGTTATGCAAGGAGAGAAGTATTTTCCAAAGTTTTTGACACAGCCAATGAAAACTGCATCTTTAACAAAATCTACATGAGCTTCCTGTAGTGTACTGTAGTTAAAACTCCACAAAAGCTGAGGTTTAAAATTGAGCTGACTGATCATGTTTAATTTAAATGTCTTAATGGGTATATTTTAAATAGAACATGGGTACATAAATAAATCTGGTTTTGCTTTGTATAAAATATGTAAAAATCTCTATGACTTTGCTCCCCAAAAGCATGCTATGTGCTCACAATTCCACTGAAGTCAGCAATGTGAATTACGTGCTTGAATTACCTGTTTGCATTGAAAGGTCTGCATCAAGAGCTTAATCTTAAAGCAACTTTTTTTTTTTTTTTGCACCAGAACAAAAACATTTTGATGGATGATGAATATTTCCCTATTCTCTCGTTCTTCTGGGACACAACAACAATCTTTTTTTCTTCTCCATCTGGCATAGCGTATTCAAAGATCCCAAGCTATGTGAGAATTAGTTCCAGCTAGAGCAAAGTAGGGCATTACTTACACCACTGGGGATAATGAAATGGCTGGATGTGTTAAATCATATTAAATTAGGTCAATTTTTGCCATTAATTTCAGTTCTAATCTAATTTTGGATCATCTAGCAGATTCTGTTTCTTTGTATGCTCCCTAGAACAAAGTACTATCCAAACTTTGAGGAGAGTTATTTGAAAACATTCAGTGAACAGCAACAAATTTTAGGGATAACTACATATTTGGAATTGTGAAATCTTCCATCTCCCTTCTGTTTTGCTAGATCAGCCTTTTTGATGAGACAAATGTGTTGAAAAATTGTGAAAATGCTTTAGTTTTATGTTTCATGATTGAAGTGGTCCTTTTTCTATGACTTGGTGAATGGAAAAATGGAACATCTATTTTTTGAAGTTGTCAACATGTAAGAATTCCTTTAAAGTTTGATACTGACTTTTGTTTTCAGTCATCCTTGATTAAACAGTTCCTCTTGAAATGTATTGGTTTGCAAAATGGACAGAGCTGATAGTGGAAGAAGGTAATCATTAGGTTTTTACATGGAACACACTTTTATGGGAACTCATTAAGCTGAGTTGTGCTCAGCTGTTTGAATGCTAACTGCATTTTAAGGCTAATTTTCAAATTCCTGGCCAAAAGAGGTTTGAATGGGCTTATGACATGTCTTTTGATAGTCACTGTCAAGCAGCAGCAGGAATGAGTCTAGTCCACTCTGCAATTAGAAGTATGAAATTCTGACTCCTCTCTCTTTTTAGACTGGATTCTATTGAAAGATCATGGACTTCAGTCATTTAGAAACATACCAGACCTGAAGTACAGGTGAAGAATCACTGTTAAATATATAGAAGTAGGAAAGTATGAAAATGAAATTATTTTTACAAGAACTAAGCCATAAATTTGGCTTCAGACTTTCAAAACAACAAGGTAATAAATACTGATGAAAATGTAATACTGATGAAAATGCAACTTCCTGCACTCGTGTTGCCTTCACCTTGGCTCATTTCCTGTCCTTCCAGGCAACCGCTGCTCTTCAGAAAGGTGCCTTAGAAATACTCATTTACAAACATGGGGAAAAGTCTGTCAGTGTTTGCTCTGATTTCACAGCTGTTCCTAAACATGGAAGAGGAAATACTGCTGTTATTTTCTGTTATATATCAGCAAACATTGTCTATATTAATGAGATTAATTAGTCATTTAGAAGTTAAGCAGATTAATTAGATGCTATCTTAATTTTTGTGTGTTAATGAATATTTTATATTATACATTAATATATATATATAATTTTCAGCATGTTTCCTTCCTGGTGCTTCTGTTTAAAAAGTATTAATAGCTCAAAATTTTTCATAATATCTCAGTGGCACACATTCCAAGTAATAACTCAAAAATTCAGTTTTGTTTCATATCATCTGCTATCTTATCTCATGCAGTTCTTGCATGGAGTACTTTCCTCCTCTTCCACCTATGAAATTGTATTCAGGTAAACTTTTCTCCAGACACCAAGAGGTATTCAGGGGCTCTATCTGTAGTTTGACACCAATTGATTCGGTTTTGTTTATAGAGACATCCGAGTTCATACAGTTCTGATTCCCTTACTATGGGGTCCAACAGGTCCTGCCCTGTTTTCTCAGAAGAGCTTTGCTAGATTTTCATTTTGGAGTATCTCTCCTCTTCAAAATTTTAAGTCTTGTTCAGGTACAGCAAGTACTCAGGAATGCATTGCTAGCTGACAGCATAGCAATCTATGACCTAAGTGTTCAGCTTGCACTAAAGAAATAGGAACTGTACAGAGTTTACAGATCGGGTCTGGTGCACAAAGTCTTATGAGAAGTGGCTGTGAGAACTGTAATTGTTTTGTCTGGAAAAGAGGAGGCTCTGGGGAGACCTTATAGCTCTCCACTACTACTGGAAGTGAGGTTATGACGAGGTAGGAGTTGGCTTCTTCCACATAACTAGAGGTAGGACTAGTGGTAATGGACTCAAGTTTTGCCAAGGGAGGTGCACGTTAGATATTAGGTAAAATTTCTATTCTGAAAGAGTGTTCAGGTGCTGGAACAGACTGCCCTGGGAGGTGGTTGAGTCACCACCCCTGGAGAGGTTCAATAAGTGTTTAGATGTTGTGCTGAGGGACATGGCTTAGTGGAGGGATATTGGTAGTAGATGGATGGTTGCATTAGATGATTTTGGAGAGCTTTTCCAATTTTGGTGATTTTATGATGATTCTAATGTGACAAACTCTTGGAATATTTGGACGTAATCTGAGAAATGGAAGTGTAACTACGAAGGGAGATTTAAAATCTACTGTTGCCATTTTGATGCTTTTTGGGCACAAACAATAGATCTGCCAGTGCTTTTACACTCATAGAAATACAGAGCTTT
This sequence comes from Lagopus leucura, assembly GCF_019238085.1. NCBI lineage: Eukaryota > Metazoa > Chordata > Aves > Galliformes > Phasianidae > Lagopus > Lagopus leucura. The sequence continues at coordinate 7,440,140 of NW_024962256.1, forward strand.
GATCCACAGTCTGCTAAATCTTAGGAAGTCAATCCATTCCCAGAAACATATAATGCTCATTACCTGAGTGCGTCCATTCTATTTTTATAATTTCAAAAATAACTTAATAACTTTCTGGATAAATATATAAAATATTAAAGAAAATGTTAGCTGTTCTCAAAAAGTCAGCATATCCTTCCCTCCTGTTCCCCAAAGCAAAGAGTGCTGATAAATGAGTTTCATTAGTCGGTGTAGCACTGTGGCAGAAGGGCCTCCAGCACCTCATCTTCATAGCCACAGCCTAATCTTACACTGCTTTGCTCCATGCATAATGAATCTAAACTGGCCTTCCTGGTTTCCATGCAAACTTGGGGAGAAACTCTCTGTCTTAGTGAGTGACTTGCTAATAGATCTCACTTAGCTTAATGAGAAGGCAGTTATTTTCCATCAGCCTTTTGAATGCAGGTGAAAAAATTCCTGATTTTTTTTCAATTTGAAAATTCTTTAAACTCCAAAATGAGTGTAAATGGTGGAAAACTAGTGTACTGTTTTGTTTTGAAACTGTTCTTCATACATTATTTTTATTGCTACTACAGGCGTTGGTGGATGCAAACCTACCCGTTTTCAAGATTTCTTGAGTAATCTTGTGTACGTGATTTGGAATTCCTTTTCTATTTATTTTAATGGCAGTTTAGCTTTATTAATGATGTTTTGAAAGGGATAGTTTAAAAAAAATTAACATTGTGAGACAAAAATAATGTGGCTTCTTAAACTTCATATCTGGTGCATTTGTTTGCAATCACTTAATCACGTGTGATAACAAGGAGGATGGTCTTGATAGCAATGATTTTCCAAACAGAGGAGCACCTTGAGTGTGACATATGAAGTCAAGTGGGAGTCTTGGCAAGAGCCCCCAGCTGCAGGGTTCTCCCCTGCTCAGATCCTCAGGCTTCAGATTTATTTGCAGACTTCACTGAGGCTTTCTGCAGATTCAAGGGTCCAGTGCATAGACTTCAATCCCCTGACTTTAGGTAAAACCTCTTGAATGAAGGTGTTTATACCACATTTTTGATTGGATTTCACTTAGATCTTGGCCTGTTTTTATAGGAAGAAGTGTGCAAAATCAATTGTATTGTTATTTTACTTAGTTTATAGGCTGCTAGACCTAGAGAAGCAACAGTCATGGAGAAAGAGAAATTGAAAAGAATTTTCAAGTTGTCTCTACCTGGGGGAGTTCAAAATGGCCCCAGTTTTGTATTTTCCATTAATATGTTTGCAATATTTAATCAATATTTAATTGATTTCATTACTCAAAATTGTTAATAAATTGCTACTCTTTTTACTTTTCTAAATTCATAACTATAATTTGCAAGTACATTTCAAAATTTTAAACTGATTTTTAATTATTAGGATAAATAATTTCTTATCTGCTAAAGATTATATTTCTATATTTGTTTCCATTAAGGGCACTTCTCTTTTGAGCTGTTAATAAATTTTTCCACCTAATTATAATCTTTTTTTGGAAATTCATTCAACAAATTTTGGGTTTAATGAACTCCTCTGGATCCAAAACATTCATCATAGAATGCAGTAGGGCAAAGAGTCTTAAGTCAGCTGCAGTGGGAGTGTTTTGAAGAAAAGCTAGGAAATCCACTGCACGTATCCACTGAAATTAATGCTCTCAAATGTCAGTGTTGCTGAGAAGCTGTATTTTTTTGGATGTTTCTGACTCAAATTGGTGTTTTGGATTCTGAAACAAAAGTAAGTTTTATTCAGGTAAGATAATTATCCCTTCAAATAGAAACCTCTACTTTTTGATCAGCGTTGCTTCTTAACTTGAACTGATGCTATAGTATAATTCTTTCTGATTTGCTCAGACTGAATTAGCTACAAACAAAAATCCAGAGAGAGCAATGCAGTGAGTCTTGTTATTTTCCTGGCTGTGAAAATAGCAGTACACTATATCTAGAAACAGACTGGCATAAAATAACTGCAATGCACTAAATGAAAAATGAAATCAGATGACTAATTCAGGGAAAAGGAAAAAAACCAAGATTTTGTTTTATGTTTTCTGATACTTCTAATTAATTTGGTGTTTTGTTCTATGCAACGTTTACTGCAGTTCGTTCATTTGGGATTAAAAGCAATAGCACATCATCTTATCTACTGTTGTTGGTATTCAATTCTAATACAGTAACATCAGGATAAGATCATGAGCACAGATTTTGTCGAAAACAGGAGACTAAGCACAGTTCCTGGGGAAAAAAAGAATGAGGTATAGCTGTTGTCAAGAGAACTCGAGGGACTGAACTGGGTATTCACATTCTTTCTGTCTCTGCTGCTTCCCTCCCAGTGTTGTGCCCTTTGTTCTTAATCATGATTTGCTTTTACTTAATTGCTTTCTGTGATGAATATAAATTCAATCACCTCCTAACAGAATCTTCTGATCCAAAGCCAGAGATGGCTGTAACAGAGCATAAACCATGCATTGCTAAGTAAAAGCTGAAAAGGCCAAGTTTACCTGAGAGAGACACAAATCATACCCAGATTGAACTATAATCAGAATTTTCAGAGCAGTGAGAACATCTAAATTTGTCTCTACTTAAGGAAAATAGGATTTTCAGCAGATTTTGGGTACCTGTATCCCCCACTGGATTTTGAAATGTCAGAACATACTCAAGGGATCTCGCTACAAAAATTCCACTTCCAGTCATGCCCAGAGTTCAAAACAGATGAATGTCCATGAGAAGTATGAAGCTTCACTCTGTGCTAAATGGAAAAAAAAAAAAAAAAAAAAAAAAGAGCAGGTAATTAGGGAGTTTTCTACTAGTAATCAGATTGGAAATTTTTTTTTTAAGATTTCCAACTTCTGGGCTAAAGATGGCAACTGGAACAGGATGCTATTTTTATTTTTATTCTTTTTTTTTTTTTTTAAAGTATGGAAGTAGATACTGGAACAAAGAAATTATGGAAAGCTGCAGACAATGGGTCATAAATAATCAACTCTAAGGGTAGGTAGGTTTCCTGGGCAGTGCCTGGAAGGACTTAGTAGAAAAGTAAGGCAGTAAGCTGAATGGGAGCTGCTGGTAACTAGTTGGTAGATACAATAAGTAAGGGGGCATCTCTGCTTTTAGTCTCTCACTTAAGTGTTTATGAGCATGAATTTAAGTCACTTTTTCTATATAGTTTAATCATAAAGCATTTTGAAGGTGTATTCCTTGACCCCCAGGAAGATTTCTCAGAGGTCTATGGGTAATTATTGTACAGGCCTTAATCTGCTCTAACTGTAGGGTTTGATAAAGTTAAGTATTTGCAGGTTTGGAATGAAATAAAGATATTCACAATTGAGTCTAGAGCTTATAGGTTAGAGTGCTCTCAGGGCATTGCAGAGATTGGAGTCTGAGATGCATCTCAGAGATGCAGTGAATACTGAATCAGATTTGCTACAAAATAGCTCCAACAGAAAAGACAAGGATAGAGCTAAGTCACTCCATGATTTAACTCACAGTTTGCTGATATCAGATGAGGTAGAGGAGAAAATGTGAACCACACAATTTTACTCATAAATTGTTAATTGGCTATGGAGAAACTGAAAATCCTAGCAGATACTACCTCAGTGATGTACTATGCAATAATTATATACTGATTATATTGAATTCAAGTTCAATTATATTGAATGTCAAGACTCAGATTTTCTTGTAAAGCTGGATTTTGTTCAAAGCCAGGAGTTAGTACGTTAAGGAGCTACTGCGTCTTGTATGTGCTATTGAATTAAGCTCAAGGCAATGAAATTCTCTGTTCAGTTCCTAAAGGTAGGAAATTTACCAGTATAGGAAGTATCACAAACGGTGATGAATAATGGTGATCATTGGTTCAAGAAAAAATGTCAAGTCTGACCACCTCTCTCACTTTCAGAGCCACACCAGAAAGCAAAGACCATTCATTTGTGAATAGAAAAGATTGTAGTGATGCAACGTGTGTCATGTCCAAATGGAGATTTGGGAGATGCCAACCGTATGCATTTCTGAACAAGAAGGCTATCTATCCATCAGAGCAAGGGAAAGAAGTTCAAGAGGTCAGATTTGTTTTGTGTTGATGGTTATTTTCTTGTCTCTCTTTTGTAGTCTGAGTTTTTCTGGGCAGCCACATGGTTTTCAGCAATTGCTCCCCTGATGTGTTCTCTTAAGTCAGATTTGCCCATCAAGGGGCAAGAGTTGTCTTCCAAGGGGCATGTGTAGGAGGAAGACAAAGGGGAGGAAGTTAAAGAATACAGAGCTCCAAAGATTGGCAATTTGTTCTAACTTAAAAATAAATACTTCAGTTTCCCTCAGACTAGATCAAATAGTGCAAAAATAGCCAATTAGTCAGCTAGGAGGCTTATTAGCTTTTTCAGATACTGGCAAAGTTATACCTTAATGCTGCCTATATAATCAAGGCTGTACTGTTCTTATGATGGCTGCAGTGGAGTTAATCAGAGTTAGAATTTTTGAATCTGCATGGGTTATTATCCATAAGTAAGAATATCACAAAGTTCAGAGAAATCAAATCCAGCCTGGTACTGATACACCACTGAGAGCACCTCCTCACGCCTTTTCTATCTGATGTTACAGGGACACATACTGCAGCAGTCTCCATGTCAAGTTAGTTCATCTGTTTCAGCAGTTTTCTAAAAATGTCAGGTAATGAGGCAGTGATATGATTCAAAACAGCCCCAGAGCTGAAGGCATCTGAGAGCTGCTTTAGAAAGCAGAGTTAAAAACATAATTACAAGAGACTAATGAAGGGCAACTCCATTTCCCTGTGGTCCTTGCTAAGAAATTAAATCAAGCTTATGGCAAATAAACATGACTGAACAGTTAGGAATGGATGGAATGGGAAGATGTAAATGTTATCTTCCAAACAGCGAATGTATGATGAGTTGAAAATAAAAAGAATTGGTACTAGAAAGTGTCCGGCAAGAATTTATTTTGAAAGAATAACTCCAAAATAGTGGAACTCCTTTGGAAGGAAGCTTCCTTGGTACTTATTAGGAGGAAGCTTTTTACATGGAGTGTGGTGATGCATTAAAACAGGTTGCCAAAGGAGGTTGTGGATGCTCCATTCCCGGATGCATTCAAGGCCAGGCTGGATGTGGCTTTGGGCAGCCTGATCTGGTGGTTGCGCGTAGCAGGGGGTTGAAACGAGTTGATCACAATGATCCTTTCAACCCTGGCCATTCTATTATTCAGCAGTGGTAATGCTGAAGCTGTGTCTTAAGCTCCCATCTTTCAAAGAAGGAAAACAAGATGACTTTACAGATAGGTAAGCACTGCAATGCAGCACCTGTCAAAAATCTTTCAATTGCTGTCATTAAGCTCTGCGTGAGGCTTCAGCAGAGCAAGTCCCCTCTGATTTTGAGATGAATGTTGTGTGAAATCTTGTCTTGATATCTGGAAGACGCAGGAGAAGAGAGCTGTCAAACCAAACGCAGCTGTGGGATAGCAGTAATATGCTTTGCAGAGCTGGGAGAGGAACTCTGATTCTAGATGTAAAACACCCCCAGAACTGTTCTGCTTCGACAGGGACTGACAAGGAAGCTAAGAGCTGAAAAGATAGCAGGGAAGTTCTGCCCATAAAGAAAAAAAGATATATTTTAATGAGGAAAAGAACTGTTCTGAATTTTTGGAGAGTGCACAATTACCAGATGACCTCAATTAATTATTTCAGCTTGCCAGGGCTGATTGGGATGATATTAACCTCAAGGTGCAAACAGCTTCTGTCCTACTACACTGTTGACTAGAACGTGAGCCAAATTGAAGCAGTAGAACTGATGATTTTACAGCTACTAGTTAGCAAATCTCCCTTATATTTGGTTTGTTGGGGCTCTGTGTATTATCCGTAAGTTCTCCTAAAGAATAAATTTAATTGCATTATAAAATATTCATGTTAGTTAGATGTTTCAAGATTCCTTTTGAATCATCAAAGAATCATAGTTGGAAGGGACCCACACAGATCACTGTGTTCTTAGGACCACCCAAAATTCAACCTCCATGTCAAATGAAACCCTTCAAGGCTTCTTGAAGGCCAGCAGGTTTGGTGCCATGATCGTTTCATTAGGGAGTATGGGAATGTAATTTTTGTTGTTTTGTTGAAGTTTTTCTACTTAATCACCAAAAAGAACATCGACAGTTCAAGAGTTTGAACACACACTAACTTTCCCATGGAATAAAAGCTGACCAGCTCAGACAAGCAGTTTAAATCCTGCTTTATATTTATTCCTTGGTGTTACAAGTAAGATGTCAGATTATCTAACTGAGAACTTTTATGTTATAAACAAGAGAAGAAAACAGTTATTAGCTAGTTCTTCTAGCTGCTTCTGAAACTTAAATTTACAGATTATGGATGTTTATAACACTGCTAATTCCCTAGCTCTTTTCTGTAAAAAAAAAAATAAAAATAAAAAAAATAAAAACAACAAACCACACAGAAGCATAGAGACGTTTGAACAGAGGAATGGAATGTAAGCCTTGGGGATGTTTTTTAACATTATTTTGGGTCCTGTGACCTTGGCCTCAATCCCTTTCACTCCCTGCTCTGTTTCATTTTGCTAAATCAAGTTTTCAAATGCAGTGATTGTCAGTGCTCAGGTTAACCTCTATTTTTGGAATCAGAAGAGAACTCAGCAGTTTGTGGAACTTTTCCAAATATGCCTACGGGGTCCTCTTTAAAATTCTGTGAATCTTAGGCAAATGTGTTCTTGCATTAATTAATACTACAGACACTTAGCTACACAAAATCAGAGAGAAGAAAAGTCCTAGTTGCAGCAAATATCTTAACAGATCAGGTCCCTGTTTATTTTGTGGGCTGCTGAAAGTCCCCAGACTATATCAATTAAAGGCAATCTCCTGTTACATTCTTTGCTTAATTTAGTAGTCTTAGAGTAAATGTACCTTTTTCCTTCACAGCTTTTACAATTCTCTTACAATGGCATTGATACAACTAATTCTGTCCATGGAGACGTAGTCTCTTCTCTCCATGGAAAAATGGTTGTTTTTTTTTTCCTGAAACCTTACTGGTTTCTCTATCTATTGTCCCGTTCCTGTTCTGGTATATGTTTTCTGTCTTCAGTAACAAGCTTATGGATATGAATACCCCCACATTTATAACAAATTATGGATGAAAAACCCTTAATCAAAGACACTTGGGGATGTATGTGAAGGCTACTTGGTACATGGTGATAGATGACCCTCTGTAGACTGCATAGCTCACCTGTTTTACTGATTTTGTGTAGTGATAAGATTTTCCACCTTAAAAAGCTATTAATAATTTAACCTGCTCCATTGCATTCAATATCTCTATGGGATGTGTCAACTGTGGAAAAATGATACAAATATGAACTTTCTGAAACAGTAAATTTGATCAATACTTGAGCCAGCTTTTCCTCTGAAGCTAATTCCTAAGTAATTTCTTCTGCCTGATGAAGTTTGCTGCCTGCAAGTAGGAGTTAGATCTCGATGAGCAGAGCGCAGTCAGCTGCATTTGCAGATGGAGCTCAAGCTCTCTGTAGAATGTAATGGAACTTTCAGTGAATGAGATAAATGGCATATGTGTGGTTTTTGTTTACTTACAGAAAAACAGTGAATTAGTCTAAGTGCCTAATGAGTTCTTTGCTTTTATTATCATGTTCTTCTGATGTTCCACAGAATACAATCTTTCATAATCAGAAGAACACGATAATCAGTGAAATTGGTATCATATCAATTTTACTTGTTTCGCTAGAGAAGGAAGGATGCTATTCTTTTGGTGAAATGAACAAAGTATAGCATTTTTACTGCAACGTGCAATTACACTAGGCACCAGCTTAGAGTCATTCTGTAGCTAAAATTCATCCAGTGCTCCTTAACTACATCATTAAGAATTTATAAGCTAAGAGTACACATCTTGCAGTCTACTGAGAAAAGGCAGATGAAAGACAGAGTCGGAGTGATATAAACATATGAAAATAGTGAGCTCATAATTAAAAATACCACCTCTGGAATGATTTCTGAATCTCATTACAAAGGATGTCATTTTGGGAAAGAAGGAAAGGCACAGACACGGGAATAGAAATTACACTACAAGTACCAGGTAGCTTAGAAAGACTGTCCATAGCTTGAAAGGAAGGGAGGCTTCTCAAGACAGTAGCTGCTATGAAACTTTTCTACGTGAGTGTGTCCAATTTATGTTCTGTCTGTCCCTGCCTGTTGGTGTAACCTCTCAGGAAGAATAGCTGTCTGCTGATTTTTGGGCAAATCTTTAAACTTATTTTAATGTATTTTAACTTGCAACTCCAGAAAACACCACCAACCCCATCCTGATTGGTTTTAAGGGTAGAAAATGAATAACTGTTTAAAGCTATTTTTGCATATTGTCACGTAAACCATGACAGTATAGGACAGCACCTTGACTTCTACTAAGGAACTTCTGTTTTACTGACATAACCCCAGATAAAACACTGGTGAATCACAGTTTGACAGCTGACAGTGTTTATCCAAGCAGTGACTGCTTCAGTGTGCAGCTCAATCACAATGCCTTTGGACTGTGCATGGAGAAGCAGTAATGCCTTCAGGAGGCACTCTACAAGACAGAAACATATTATCCAAAAGTTCAACATTTATGCACTCTTGTAAGGAAGTCTGCTTCTATATTAGTTGTGTTGGTTTTTTTTTCCCCAGGAAAATGCATTTCCATAGGAAAGCGTAATTCTTCGATCAGTGATAAATCTTTGCATCCCAGAAAGTGTACTGATGGACTTGGGAGCTGAGATTGCTCTGACACTTCAATCCCAACCTCTTTGTAGCATGAGAAAAAACAGAACTTATGAGCCATCTCAGGTCTGATATTCAGATTTGTGTGAAGATAAGCAAACAATATGAGGTATTTCTCTCACAGATTTTTTGAATTCTAGTAAGGACAGATGCCTCTGAATTTACAAGTGGAACCTTTGTTTGTTCTTGTTAGCCTAAAAAAATCTTATGGAATGGAACCCAAGAGCTGAAATATCACTCAGACCATATGCCTAATTTTTACACTGAAGATTTATGTGCCAGGTTAACAACATAATTATCCTATTAAATGATATTGCAGGGTATCTGAATTAAGAGTGATAGCATAGATGGATACGTAAAGGTCATTCTTTGATGCATTAGTTCTTTTATTGATGGAAAATTTAACGCATAAGTAGTTTGTATTTAGCATGAAACCTCCTCTAGCATGAAAATCACATCCCACTGCCTGTCTTTATAAATATTAATTCACAAAATGCATTTCCTTCATGTAGTTCCTGACAGCCTATGTGGTGGAACTGACAAGTTAGTTGATAAGAGAGAGGCACAAAAGAAAAAACAACAACAACAACAATAACAAAAAACACCTGACAAGTTTACTCTAAGGTGTCAAAGTGCATTAAGATATTTAGATATAGATTCCTTCTGAGTTGCAGTGGATAAGGGTCAACCTGAAGATGGAAGAGTCAGCAGTATATTCAGATCATTAAAATCACACATAGTCCAGAAAGAACTGTGCCAATATAAAGCTATGTACAAAACAACACAAAACCACCACCAAAAACTACCGTGGCAAATTAAGTTCAAGACTTTGCAATGAGAAAGCACAAGAACTGGCAAAGGCTACAGCAAGAGGTTTTACCAGGTTAACAGAAACTAAGATAGGAAGGTGATATGGGCACATAAACAATGATTCAAGAGAGCTTTTAGAGTAATTGATATGTTCTGAAAGGTGCCAAGTTAAAATTTTCCTGGCAAATTGATCATTACTGAGCCAGAGGGAATTCAAAGTGGGAAAAGGTGTTAGGCACAATGAACTGCAGAGCTGAAGGAGCTGCCAGGGAAGTTTGAGGAAATGGCTGACCTGAAGTAGAACCAGCTCTGCCCTTCGGTATGGTGCAAAATTCCTAGCAAAGCTGAAGCTGCTGGAGGCAGGAGGTCAGGGAGTGTCAGGGTATAGGCATCCACAAATCATTCTAATGAAGGATCAGTATTTGGAAACCATGAGTATCCAAACAACTTTTTATGAGAGTAAAACTCTTCTACTTCCCATGAAAAATGACAAAAATTTGCATTTATCCTCTGTTAGCATCGTGCTAAGAAGCTGATGTGCATATTTGTGTGTTGGCCCCTTCTTTCCTACTTGTTTCAGATCTACTACTCTTCGCATATGTAGATCTGAGGATGCAAAGTTGTTAAGGAGCACAGGTTTGGTTTCCTCTGCAAACAAATATATCGCTGTCTGTCCTTTGGAGTCCAACTTGAGTTCCAACCATTCTATTAATCCAAGCAGCAAACAAACCAATGTAAATCAAACTTGAGGCACCCTCTGTATGAGTCAAGTGTGTGTAATTGACTGTATATTACAAAGATAGAAGTAGCTCTTCAATTTGCTATCCGTTCTTAAGCCTTTTTTTACTGCAAACAACACTTGATTTCAGTGACTGGGGGTATGTCCAGACTGCTTAGCCACTAAGAAGTCCTCGATTCCTGGAACTTCTGAAAAGAATCTGTGAATTATAAAACATTCATCTTGATTCAAGGAGATCTATATCTCAGTATTAGTGTGTGCTACAAGAAAATCTTTGCGGGGCTAGATCATTAATTTTAACTAAAGAAAAAACATTAGAAAATATAGACACATTTTTCAAAATGGGAAAAATCAAATGCCAAGACAGTTTTCAGAGGTCACATATTTCAAGGAGTTGACTAAACTCTAAACAATGCTAGGACATTTGGTTACCTTTTGAAATATCTTTTTGCTGATGCTGTACATATTATAGTGTGGCAATACAGAGAAGCTATAGCCAAATTTCTTGCAGTTTGGTTTTGGTTTCAATAAAAAAAACTTGTCCTATTTTAGGTCTCATTTTGTGTGTTTCTTACAGTCTGATCAGTTGAGAAGATTGCAACAGACTAAATTTGCATTCTCAATGTGTATTAATTTGTTTATGTAATAACATTGGCTTTGAAATTATATTAATCTGAATAATTGAATTAAATTATATGTTCTACTCTTATGCATTATGGCAGCTTCATGCATAGAATACTGAATGCTTTCTTCAATTTAACCAATGAACTTTGGCTGCTGGGTGCACTTCTCATTTCCCTGCTTCTATAAAGCAGATTTTATGTCTCAATGTTAAAGTGAGGTATACACATTTTAGATTTATTCATAACACTTAATCCACATTAGTTGTTATTACAGAGATAACCGCCTAGATTTGAAGAGCACTGAAATCTAGTAACTCAAAAAGTAATTTCATTTTTATGGGAACAAAACAGGGTGCTGAGGGCTATGTTGGGAAAATATATTCATGCACTTTCATTTAAGCAGCAGAAAAGTGGAGTAGCCTAGCACACCATGGTGTTGTTTTTGCTTTTTTTTTTTTTTTTGATGCACCATTAAACCCCAGCATGCAAGCAAGTTAATAACTTCATCATTTTATAACATAGGTATACTTAAGAAAAGGTAAAAGATGGAAGGAAGACTAGCTTGTGATTAAAAACAGTGGGGAAAGCATTTTGTGCTTACAATAAATAAATTACAAACAAAAGTTATTTTAAATATTTTTTGTTAGTAGAAAATTTATATTTCAAAGCTGTTTATAGCACTGAAATATTGAGCTTGCTGGAGCAACTCGCATGTTTTTATTTATCCACAAGAAAGCTAAGGGTGGAAGGCAAAGATACTAAAATAATATTTTTACTTTTTCACTCTGCTTCAGAAAATTATATTGGTCCTTACATTTATTTATTTAGGTTACAGTAAGGGGAATCTGCACAGTCATTGTGCAAGCAAAATCTCCAAGTGTGTCAATCAAACACGACTAATTTTCATAATATTTTCCAACAGTAATGTAGCTAAATAAAAGTTGTAACGCTTTCTGAATTGGAACATGCAATTGTATGTTTTATGGCTGGCTCAAATGTCTTACCACTGCTTTAATGAAAGATGTAATGCTTGAGTCCATGTTAAAATCTCTCAGTCTTTAGAAATTATTTATTTGACATTTTCTGTGGATATGAACTTGTTATTCCTTTTGCATAAAACGCTTCAAAGCTTTACTATGAAGACCAGATGACTTTCTGAGAATATTAAGATGCATTTTCATAACTGGACTCTTTGTCTCAGGAGATTATCTGACTTCTTCACCTCCTCCAGCTGTGAGTTCCCCCCTGCTTCTGTAAGTAAGCATTAATATTCAAGCAGTTCTGCACTGAATCATTGGACTGAAAATGTAACCTCCAAAAATTAAATGGTTCATTTTCATTTGAGCAATGAAATGACTGAATTTACCCTGTGGGCCACGTAATTTTAGCAATAAATTAAGGGTAATTACATGGAACCAGGATCAAGAGGAAAGATGGGGAGGTACCTTTTGGTAACAGAGCAGTCTTAGGTTGGCTTGTCATTGTCCTCTGAGACAGTTTTGAGACAGCCTTTGAATGCTAATTTCTTTAGAAATGTGGACTTGCGGTTCACAGGTATGTGGTGGTCACGTTATGTGGTCTTTTTGGACTCAAGAATGTGAAGGAAATACAGAATTTATAGAGGTTTCAAAAGGCATGAACTTAGTCTGTGTCTTCGGGCACCTCGTCTAATCCTACGTATCAAGTACCATGCAATTCTGTGCTCTTCAGAAGTCTCATGGAGCATGAAAATTTAAACTAGAGTTCTCTTAAGAATTTTCACTTTAAAAAAAGAGTATATGAAAATCCTCTGTTAATTCTGATTTATTTTTTTTTTAACAATTCCTTGAAACAAACAAACAAAAGTTTCTATTTTTGATGGAGACATAATTATTCTTTTCCTGTTTTTAGATTATTATATTCCAGGAGAATCCTTTTTCAATGGAACCTGCCCCTGTTATGTGCTGAGAAATTTCATGCCCAAGGGGTGTGACAGGACAAGGAGAGGTGATTTCAAGCTGAAAGAGGAAAGATTTAAACTGTGTATAAGAAAAAGATTTTTAAGGTAAGACTGGTGAAGCACTGGAACATGTTCCCAGAAAGATTGATATTCCATCCTTGGAGACACCGAAGGTCAGGGCTCTGAGCTTCTGATGGAGCATTCTGATGTCTCTGTTCCTTGCAGGAGGTTTAGGCCAGATGGCCTTCAAGGGTCCCTTCCAACTCAAACAATTCTGTGAAATAGCCTCTGGCATCTCAGACCTTTCTTTAACCAGATTACTCGCATGTTCTAGGAGATGTTATGTGTGGAATAATTTGCACATGGTCTGTTTTCCATCTTCTAGGCATTGTAGTTATATGACAAAAAGGAGGACACGTTCTTGAAAATACAGATCATAGCATCATTTGAAGATTGTTCTTATACAGATGTGCATTTGTAACTTCTTCCCTGCTCTGCTGTCCAGACATACAGTTCTAAAAATTGCATTTTATATCTGCTGATGAATGACCTACGTATTTAATCCTTTACCAAAATTCCTTGTTTTGGACTTTTGCCAGAGCCATGGTGGTTTTTTGGAGAGGATTATTTCTCCAAGAAGAGTCAAAAGGAACACATTGAGAAACTGTCACATAGCATGTCATGCTTCTAGCACCGTGTGTGACAAATCCAAAAGCTTTAATGTCACCATTAACAAATGTACTATCACTCAACCTTATCACCTCCTGACATCATATGACTCTTTCTCACTTCCTTTCATCTTCTTGCTGTCTCTGAGTGCCTATCACTGCAATAGCTCTTAGTGTACACCGTAAATGAATTCAGACAGACTGTCATAGTTCCATGGCTAATCTTTCATTTCTTTTTACCTTTCAAATTTAAATGATCCAATTGTAATGTTTTTGAAATCTCATTTGTCTAAACTTTAGGGATGTTGAAAACCCATCTTTGGCCCACCAGTAAAAACAATGATTCCTGCTATTTTGGGTTCTGTGGAGCTAAAATGAACTATCAAAAAAAGTGAGTTAACACTTGGATGTGTGAAAATAGTATTACTGAATTGTAAAGCAGATGATATGGGTACATTTTCACATGCAAAGAACAATGAGTCACGTTACAAAAGAAGTTTGAAAAATAATGAGACTTGCCTCAACATATATTATTCATTCTATAGATATTAATACTGGTCTTCAATAATTCATGGCCTGTGTTTGTTTGTGTAGGATTCAGATGTTTTCTGACACCATCGCGCTCCCTGGCACAGGAGGGATGAATGGAACAGAAGCTCATGTGTGGAAGATTACTGATTTTTGTAGCATTGCAGACAGGAGCTGCCAGCAGGGAAGCTAATACATGAGGGGCTGAGGAGTGAGTGCTTTAGGAGGAAACCATCTAGATCTCTCAGACAGCTCAGTGTGTAATTCTGATAATACTATGGACTCTTTTCATTCCACCTTCTGTAATAATTTATGAGAGCTAAGAGACTGTAGTTAGTAATGGGTCTACTATGCCTATTTTTCCTTGGAGCTATATCCTTAATGGTATTTTTATACAATATTTTTTTGCCTTTGCGAGCTGTACTGTTTTGCTGTGTGCTCAAAGCCCATTGGGGCACAGTGTGGGTGGCTGTGGGTGCTGTACCTGTAGCAAAGCAGGGATATCCCAAAGCTCTGGAGAAGGGGAGGATGTTCCCGTTGGCTCTCTCACATTTCACCAGGAGTTGTTCTCTTCTCTTGATAAATAAATACTGAGTATTAGGGTTCACTAATATTCCAATATCAAGATAATTTTCTCTTGTCTTTGTACAACATTCCAGTTCCTCACTATGCCCCCACAGAACCATACTTGAACACAAGGATGGAGTCTATAACTTGTCTGTAAGCAAAAATGCCTGCCATGTGACTACACAAGAATCCAAACAGTGAAGTTAAAATTTTCATTATTTTTAAACAGGTGGCATCTTTCCTTTTTTCTTTTTCTTTTTTTTTTTTTCTTTTTTTTTATGGTAGTGAGATGGGTGCTGAGTTTTAACATTAGTCTCATGAAAGATGGATACAGTTCATTTTACTCATTCATCTTTTGTCCTGCACTGTTATCTGCTACGTTGACTGATTTTACACATTTACTTTGATGCCATCAGGGCTAAAGGAAAATTCGATTCCAGAAAAGCAGAATGATAGGAATTAGGTAACTTGTAGCTATTGCCAGGTTGGAATGAAGGGCTTTTCAAGGACCATCAGCATGTGAATAGGTTAACCTCGGATGCACTGGTAGAAGAAAAGTGACCAGACATATTTTTAGCCTTTGGCAGCCAAGGAGAACAGAACCTCTGAAAACAGCATGACTGAAACTCAGAATGAAAGAATGTGTCAGGAAACTAGGCAAATACTACAGAGGGGAAGCTGAAATTTTAGGAGAAAAGGACAAGGGGAAAGGCAGAGTCGAAAGTAGAGATATGCTTTTACCCTTTGTTTTTCTTCCAAGTTTAAGTTCCTAAAAGAACACTGTCCACATGAGTAAAAATGCCAGGTTGTTTGCAAAAGCCTGCCTCTGCAAATTCATGTTTTATTGATTCTGAAAGAAGGAGTTACTAAATAGATGCCTATGTTCATTTGAAGCAAGCTGGAGTTCCTGGAGAGAATCGCATGCTGTGAACATGGCAACCAGCTCTGATGCCCAGAGATCTAAAACTGAAATGGTGCTCCTGCCAGGGGAGGATGGCCAATATCAAAATGTGCAGCCTTCAAAAGGTTTTAGTTCTCATTTAAAATTCTGTCTCCTTTTACAGTGACCTTTAATTATTACACTGACTCTTTACTTGTGAACTGTACACTAGCTGATAGTGCCTGGCCTCTGCTGAAATGTGTGCTGCTGCAGAAGTCTCAAGGCTTGACTGTGTTCACTCTCAAGAGGTTGTAAGTCAGCTTGATACACCTCTTCCAAATGCAATGTGCCTCTTAGTGTCAAGTTCATGAGTCTATGTAGCTTAGAATATCTTGTATATACAAATCTGTGATTAGAGTTTAATGATCTTATGGTTTAAATTATTTCATTGAATAAGCTCCATGCATAATTTCAAATATATTCCACCGTGGGAGTATTTTTATACCTTACTAACCAATGTTATCAAAATACCTTTAAAAGAAGTAAAAGTGAAAGAAACAAAAAAAGACAAAATCAGAAAGCATTTAAACCCTAATGAGGGCTAAAGTATTTTCATTCACTTCTTTTCATTAGCCTTTATTTTTTCATTTCTGAACGCCATCATTCTAAAGCACACCACAGACAGGTATCTCGTAAAGCAATTTATCTCATCGCAAAAAAAAAATGGACAGGATGACTTCTTCTCTGAAGATGCTGCTCTCTCTGCATTGACTACAAAGTAAGTTTAAATGGCTGTATTAAATTACATAAGAGATGACAAAGTGAGGTGACAGGAATACCATGATAAATTCAGATTCTTGGGTAAGCTTTCAGAGGTAAGGTTTTTTATGATCCCAATTTTTATGAAAGTCAACAGGACTTAAATGATAAACGATTTTCAGACTCACCCTTTCTTTAACTGAAATCAGTATTATCATGCCTTCCCCCTTCTTCTCTGACCTACTGGTGAGATGTAAACTTCCAGGACCAGGATCAGAACTGTTCCTTATTATCAATATGAAAAACACATAAGACAGTGTAACGATATCTTTTGTAGTTGGACTTGATGATCTTGTGGTTGGACTTGATGATCTTGAAGGTCTTTTCCAACCTGAGCAATTTTGTGGTTTAAGAACCCACTCATAGACACAGATCTGAGAGGTCTCAGTAAAGAATTAAATTATGAATATATGCAAGAACCTTACTTTAAATTCACTAACAGCCCTGAGCCAAGATGCACATGGTACGTACCAAAACTGTTTACTAAAATCTGTAGCTTCTGATACTGTAAGGAAAAAGCATTTTCTAGACTTGCAGCCAGGCGGGTATAAAGCAGCAGAGTTACATGGCTCCTCTGTGCTGCATTTTGTAGCAGTGACTGACGTTTATTATTGCAGTGTTCATTAAGCATAAGGTACCAGTGGACCTCATAAAAAGAAGAGTAAGGATGTATTGGCCATCCATGGTTCAAATGCCTGTAAATGAAAAATTCCAGTTGTTGCCTGCACCTTCCATATATATTTTCAAGGCACTAGTTTTAATTTCTGAATTCTGTATAATCTAATTCTATTTCAAACATTGGATTGGGCTCCTCAAGGAAAGGGTGGAGTCCCCATCCCTGACATGTGGATGTGGTTTAATGATGGGACTCAATAGGTCAGGCTGATGGTTGGAATTGATCTTGAAATTCTTTTCCAACATAAATGATTTTGTGATTCTATGAACTGTCATTAAAATTCTCTAGAGCAACAGTTCTTCCATTCTCTCAGGGATTTGGGTCCCAAATCACAGGTTTCTGTGTATTGTAGAACAAAGTCTTGTGGGATTTTTTTGCTTGCTGGGTGATAAAAAAATCTCAGCTTCCTGGAGATTTCACAGCCTTCAAAAGGCTCATGATGAGTTTAGTTGAGGATGCTGCCAATAAAATTTCATAAAAGTGGGCAACAAACGAGATGGTGAAGTCTGTCCTTACTTGTTTATTTTTTTTATGGTAGAGATTTTTGTTTTCATAAGTCCCTAAATCAATTTTAGTTTTTGTAATCAGTTGTATAAAGCATAAGTACTTTTCTTCCAGACTCCAGACCTGATGGTTTGCAGTCACAGTGCTGGATAGACAGTTATTTGCTGCAGGACCTTCCAGGTCAGTTTCCCTTTAACTCAATGGATCGTTGCTAGCGTGTGTGCTGCAAATCCCCATTGCATGTGCAAGTTCATCTCAGCCAGAGGCATTTTCTTTTGTATGCCTGGGGCTCTTCTACTATAAATGGCCTGCTCATCTGCAGTTACTAATTCTAAGTAGGATAGATATGTATTGGTCAATAGGAACTCTAAATAAATCCTTGTGAACATTCTCCTCTTTTGTTGATCTTCTCAGTATTTATTGCATTTAAAACACTACATAGCAACCAAGATATTTGCATGAGGTCAGATGGAAAATAGGAATTAATGAACACACAGCACTGGAGCATTTCCATTGGCTTTTCTTCATTAGTAAAGACATTATTTTCCATTTTATCATTTTCTATTTTTTAATCTTCAGATAGTCATTCCAGCTGTCTCAGACATCTACTTTAGTATTCATACTCTCATTTAATCAGTAAATACAGAAAAAGGGATTCTGGGAAATACAGTGTGAATGAATGACAGAAGCCAGCCTGGTGACTGTTAACCTCAGCTCTGTTGGACTATGACTGCATGCTCTTTATGAAAGAGTTGATAGAGTCAGCAGAGGATTGTGCTGAAGTAAAAGAGTCTGAAGTGATGGAGTGATGAATCATTTCTGAGTTTTGGGAACCTGAGAAGTCTGAATCTATACATAAGATTTTGTTGGCGTCAGTATTGCAATTGGTATCTGAAGATGCATCTTTATTAGTGTACCAGCACCTGAAGTGTGCTTTTTGAGTGACTTTCCTGAGCACTGCCATTTAGCATCATCGTGTTGTGCTTCAGAGCATAGAAACTGAGTTTTATTTGGGTGAAACTGAACTGGAAGATCCACCTAATCTGGAACTCAACAGAAAGCTCAGCAAACATTCTCTGGTCCCTCATGGGAATTCAGCTCGGGACCAGTCTAGATGCATTCTGGAGCAATCCCCTAAACATACATAACAGGCATTAAGTGCTCAGCACCAGCTGTTTCAGTCCACTCCTAGGAGGCTGTGCTACCTGTCAACCTAATATGCACATGTAACCCATACTAGTAAGGACTAGAATATTGCCCTGTTTTCCAGACATTCCCTCAGGGATTACTCACAAAAAACCCTCCAGTAGCACAGGCTGAAAGATAAACACAGATGTTGCAGCAAGATTTTGCTCTGCTGGGATCCCCTTTATTTGCCACATAACTTGTTTTTCTTTTCCAAAGGCTCCACTGATATTATCACATCTGAAAGCACAGCATCTTATCCTTAACATTCTCCAATTCTGTCCAATTTTGAAATGAATAGTTGGAGAGTTTCTGAGCTTCTCCTTTCTTTTTGCTCAAGAAATATTATAGGAAATGAAATATAAAATCATATCAGCATCTAATCAAATTCCCAGCCCCTTTTCATTTTCAAAACAATCCCTACACTTAGCTGCGCTGTCTTGCTGAGATAAAATGTGGGCTGTGCAACTCCATCTCTCTGTGGGACATTATTCTATTGCTTTGATGATAGCCTTCAGACCTTCTATCGCTACCCCATGACTTAAAATACATTTGCTGCAGGGTCAGGCTTCCATCTGCTTTGCTCTTGGCAGCTGAAGTCAGCTTACTACAGAAGCAAAGGTGAGGGATGAAACAGGAAAGGAAAGCATAATGGCTAAATGTTTTGTCCTTTTTGTTAGATGTGAGGTCATTTGCTGAACAAACAGCAAAACTGTCTCTGTTGTCTGCGTGGATGGCAACATGGGCCAACTGGGGAAGAAGGAAGCAGGTAGTTCATAAAGAAGTCACTCCTTTGTTTTTCTGAAAAGCAAAATGTTTACACTCTTGGGCCTTGCAGGAGAAATTGGATTTGCCAGAAATTGGAGCCATTTAATGAAGAAATTAATTTAAACTAAGACTGCACTTACCAGTTTTCATAAAGACTCTTCAACCTGCTATTGCTACAGCTACTTTTTGAAAGAGGAATTAAAAAAAAGAAAAAAAAGAACACCATCAAAACCAACACTGATTGCTGCAGTGATGCTTTAAAGATCTAGAAATGACAACTTATCTCCCTTTTATATAAGAAATGTATTTCATTTTTACATATCAGTGAAATGTACTCTATATTCCTATATTTTATTCAAAATTATGTCAACTTGTGACACAAGCACTGAGATTGCTTAGCACATGTAAATTCCCTAGAATTATAGATGTATTTTTGATTATGCTGCACATTTCTTAGTGTTAGCTGGAGTAAGTCACCCAGAACTTAGCATTACCTTGGAGTTTCTTGGCTTCCTCTAAAAGTAATGGAGTTACCTGAAGATACGAGAGTCACTGGGCAGAGAACCCAGGTCTTTGGTAATCATGGAAGAGAACAGAGAAACCATAAATATGGTTTTTAATCATAAGAACTGATAACACTAAATGTCATTGCTGCCTTTGTCTTAACAATGGCAATAAAAAATCCAAGCTTTACCACACGTACATTGCAGGAAATATACGTAAAGTTGCACAGTAAATAGAAATGGATGAAATAAGGGACAGCTTTCCCATGTGGCATGGCAAGATTTAATTCATTCAACAATTTAAGCTACTATTTTCATGATAAATATGCATGTAAAACACTGTATATGATGCAGTCTGCAGTATAAAGTATGTTATGAAATATGTATGCAATTCTTTTAAAGATTAAAAGCACATCTTACAAGGCTAAGAACTCCAAAGGCAATGGTAAGGAGCTAGTAGCTTTATCTCAATTCAGACTGCGATGGCTTTGTGTGCCTTTGAAATTGCCACACTCTTCGAAGAAAAAAGAAAGTGCTTTAAGTGTTTTTCCTTCTCAGGAGCTGCATTTTGGAATGAACTCAAGTTTGAGTAAAGAGAGTGTTCAAAATTTTAAAATGTTATGATAAATACTGCATGACATCTGTGTAAAACAGGTGCCCGCTGTACACAGGACTGTGCTTTTGTTTATGTCAGATCTCTTGAACATCAGAAGTTTCAGATTGTTCTGGAATCGGTTTTATAAATGAGGGTTGGACGACTCAAAAGTACAAAGCATAATGGCAATAGAAAACTGCATCTCAGGAGATGAACTTAAGTCTTTTTTCTTTCTCACCCCCTCATTTTTATCTACATTTATCATTATTATCTGCATAGAGCAATGTTTTAAAGAAATGTCTGATTTTTGATGCCTCCATTATTTGATGTCTTTTTTCAAGACATTTTACATTTCAGAGAGTGAGTCAGGCACTTTAAACATCCAGACTGGCTGTTTATACCTTTTCTGAGCTGCATTTTTTTGTCTCTAGATACAAAGTAAATTCCTTTAATGGATTTATTATCAAGAAAAAGACTCAAAAAAGCTTTAGCTTTACTCTTCTACTGTCTTGACTGCAGTTTAGCTTCTCACTCTGGAGGGTTTGAAAGGCATGGAAAATGTAAAAGGACCTGTGACACTGTGCCACAATTAGGAAACATGGATTTATCTCACAGAAACTTGTGGACTCTTCCATCATGTGTCTGATGCAAAGGCTTATGCCTGCCTTGTGAGCTGCTGCTGGAGGATAAAGGGAGGACTGAGAGCCCCCACTGACACCTTTAGTGCTTGAGACCAGTGAACTCTTCCTGTCTTTCATAAACTATGCTTTGTGTGACTTCTGAAGGTGCTTTGGATGCAAATTGAAACTGAGCTAATTTGGATTACCATTACTGCAGTGCCTATTAGACAGCATGCAACACAGTCTCTGCTATTCAAAGGTGAAGTGCTTCACCTCAATGCTTTCCCCTCAAATCACCTCTGTAGACCAAAGCTGCAGATTTGTCCTTCTGCCAAGTCTGTGAAGTTCGTAGTTTCAGAGCATTGCTGTGCTCCCATCCACCTAAAGCACAACTGTGAGCTAACATCCTGCATTCATGCCACAAGTACTGGTAGATGAAAAAAATGCACCCTTTATCTATAAAATGATTTGTTCTACAATATTTATGACGCTTTTCCATCATTACCTCTTCCTAGGTTATGGTAAACCGAGATGATGCTTTATATTTCTGTATCAGTGTAGCCATGGAAAATTAGATTTAGTAAACTGAGAATCTTAATAATCTTAATGTCCTTCTCAAAGAGAAATGAATCAAATTATCATTATGATTAAATTACACATTTGTTGTTTCATAAAAACACAACAATAAATAAGTGGGGATATTGCCAGTACTTCAGACACCGCTGCAGATTCACTGGCATGCCCATGAGTGGCTTGGGAAACTGCAGCTAATGTCCTCTTATAAAAAATAAATATCAATACCTTTGCACCATAGCAAATATACCTTGCAATATTAATTTCATACTGTATCCACATGATTCGTTTAAAAGCAGTTAAACAATAAACCAAAGCAATGTTTTTGGGTATAGGATGTGGAGCACCTATTCCTGAGACGAATGATGTGAATTTTCACCCCATATGGACTGAAAATAGCACTGAAAGAAATCATGGCTTGATTCCCTTGGATAAAAGTGGCCTTCTGCAATGCATTGCTGAGCTCTTTCTCTGCTGTTGTGAAAAATTTCTTTTTCACTGTCTCTAGCAGGAATTAGAGCTATAGCTTTTCAACAGCTCTTTATTGTTGTGAAAATTACAAAGAAGGACAAATCATAGATGCTTCAAAAATAATGAGAATTCAAGGCTATTTCTGGATTATAGTGATGTGAGAATGCTTTGGTATTTTTGTAACAGAAGAAATCTAAACAGCTCTCAATTCCAGTTCTGGAGCATTAAAAAGATCTCTCTACTAATCCTGTTAACACCAGCACCAAAACACTAGCTGCTAGTTGGTCCCCTTTTTCCATCAAGGCCCTTACTGCAATCCAGTAAAAGTATTTTTGATTCTCTGGAGGAATAAAGTGGGGCAGGAAAGAGGCATGGCTCTTTTGAGGAGCAAAAGAAACAAAAAGATTGGGTAAGAAGTAAAAACGGGAAGAATCACAGCAGGCATGGAAAAAGATAATCAGAAATGATTAATCAGACAAAACGAGAAGATTGAGGAGGCTGAGAAAGGGACATTCTTTTAAGAATTTTAGTCATTAGAAGGGAGTTTGATATTTTTATGTGTTCTTCTTTTGCTATATTCAACACAAATGTAGCATAACTGATTAGTTATCACATTATCATTAACAACACTGGGGACCAAAGAGGGATGAATTATTCATGTAAAACCAGTACAAATAGACACTTGAGGACATAATTTGTTTTGTATCTTCTTCTAAAAGTAGCAATTCTATCTTTTTTTTTACTATTCCTTTTGAGAAAAAAATGGAAAAGAAAAAAGGAAAAAAGTCTATTTTACAATGATCAGTGAAGCCAATCTAAGAGAAGAAAAAAAGAGCTTTACTGCTTACAAAGGAATTTCCCAGTGTGCTGAGTTAAATGCATTGCTATTTTAAAGCATTTTAGATAATGTATATCTCTGTGACATTACAGTGGTAGCCCAGTGAAAGAGCCTCTCAGCGAACCCTGGTAAGCACCTACTGCATTCTGGTACCCCACTTCCAGTGCAGTTGAGCCTAATATTCCCTTTAGAACAAATTAGAGCACAAAACATGTCAAGCCTTCCTTTAAAAGCCTTGGAAACTTAAACAGAAAGCCTGTTATATCGGCGGGCTGAATTGCTAACAAAGATGCTCTGTGCTTTTTGATTTGCAGAGACGAAATATTCAGAGCACTATTAGGTCCTTTCCTAAAGCTTCATAACAAGTAACTGATCATTGTCGCTCCTGTACAGCACCAATTGTGACAAATACACATAACTAATGGCAGTGAATATGGAATTCTGTAGGAATCCCACAATTTCATTTAGTTTGAATTGATATAACCAGTTATTTGTGCTTGAATCCACGGGGATCCTTTTGTATTTGCACAGCAGAAACGGATCTTTCTACCAAAACCAGTTCCAAACACAATATTTACATACAGCAGCATTGTATGGCTTACTGTTAAAGTTTTCTCTCTACCATCACATGATATAAGAGCTAATTCTTTAAAACTAGCTGATTAAAATCTGTCTGCAGTTGTAGAAAATAAAATAAGTATGAACTGATTTAGCTCCATTTTGCTCAGTTATCGTAATTTACAAATCAATACGTAGAACTTCATAATATGTTTTAAAAGGCCAATAAATATTTCAGATTTGCCTTAGGCATCCCTAGGAAAAATTGCAAAGGAAAAGAACTGCTGATTTCTGATTCTAAGAGGAAACACATTTCAGTGAGAAAATGAAAACTAAATGTTGATTGTGAACCTAGAGCAGCCAGCATCCACCTTGCAGCAGCCTGCGATAGCACCTAGCTCAGGTTTACATTACCTAGCTGATTTACATTATTTTATGCCATCTCTAACAACCACTGTTATCCCTGTCAACTGATGCACGACAGTCACTCTCTGGCTCACCTTGACCAATGCACTTAGGTTTGCCATATCACGCAGATGTCTAGGACTATAGGTTTATTCCACTAATGGTGCTTACTTTCCCTGCTAGGAAACATTGACTGGCTTGGAACAAAGATTGCTTTGTGTTGTGAGCTGGGATTCAACCACTGTGTTTAATTAATAAGCAGTCTTTGTTTTGCACACAATCAGATCCTTAACCTACTCAAGATGCAGAGCTACTGATTTTTTAGAATGTAGATACTATAGAAGAGTAAGCAAAAGTAATAAAGTACTGAGGCTGTCAAAATGCTCCTCAGGTAAAAACAAGCCCTGGGGTCTCTCAGCCTACTTTGCAGGAAATCATGAAACTGTTAATACATTTTTTAGGCATCTAAATGCTAATATTCCTTGACACCTGCCCTGTCCTTCCTCTTCTTGTGTACTGCTAAAATACATCCTCTGCTGTATGCTAGATTTGATACAAATTAAACCACACATCTCCATGTGACAGAAATACAAGTCATGCAAGATGGGCCAAATTTAAATGAGCAGAATTATTATGATTAAGCAGATATTATGAAGGATGAAATCCAGGGTTCAAGCTGAGGAAATCTAGGATGAGCTTTTCCCCCCCAGTCATAATGCATAGCATTACATATTCAGATCTAATTGCAGTTTACCTTCAGCAGCACTGGTGGAAATTGTTATTAAGTTGGGATATTTCTGCCCTCCTTTTACCAGTGCTGTGTGCTGACAGAACAACATCAGGATTAGGTATGGAAATAAGAAAGTTCCTATTACTTCTGCAGCTGCACAGCTCAGTGCTCAAGACTTGGTAAGACTTGGATGCAAGGAAAAAGGAAATTGCTCTTTTCACTGCAATGTGAGTGAATGTATCAGATCTCAGAAGATCACAGAATTTAAAGAGGGATGAAGTCCCTGCTGATTGTTCCTACTCTCTGGCTTTGGAATTACTTTTGCACTGGCTCATAGCTACTATTTTGAAACTAGTATCATCACCATCCAGCAGAAAACCCTATTTCTCTTCCTATGTATCACTGACCAGTGGCTGAGGAAGCCCCCAGAATGGCAGCAATGCAGTTCCTGCCAGAACACCTTGAAGTGTTGTTTTTGGAGCCCTCTAGCACCACTGCAGCAAGCACAAGCCCTGAGCATGCAGTGTTCTCCTGATGCTGGGAATGCAGGTCCCTGTGCATCAGAGTGTGCTGATACCACCTCTGATTCCTAGGGCTGTGCAACAAATGGCATAGTTAAAGGACAATCTAGCCTGAAGCTTGAACTTCCACTAATACTCTCTCAACACATTTTGCTGTTTCTTGAGGCTGCTTCCAATAGAACTGAGATAGTACAAAATCCTACTCCAAGGAGCTTCAATAGTCTCGCTTGTTTACTGCAGAAAACCCAGATGAAATGGCCAATAATTTCAAAAAGTCCCAGAGAAACATGAGCAAACAGTCCTGTATTGCTACTGAGGGCTAAACCACAAAGCTACATTCAAAACTGGGAATATTTGTTCTGCAACTTCTTACCAATCCAAGAAGTGGCCGTTTTAACATGTTTTGTGCTACTTGTGTTATTTGTTCTTCTGGTTGTGAGCTCATACCCAGAGACTGGTAGTCAGTGGTTCAGTGTCTGGATGGAATGTGATGAGTGGTGTTCCGCAGGGGTCAGTACAGGTCTTTAACATCTTCTTGAATGACACTGACAGAGGGATTGAGTGTACACTCATCAAGTTTGTGGATGACACCAAGCTGTGTGGTGCAGTTGACATGTCTGAAGGATGTGATGCCATTCAGAGAGACACAGGCTGAGCAGTGGGCCCAGGGGAATCTCATGAGGTTCAACAAATCCAAGTGCAACATCTTGCACGTGGCAACACATGCTATCAGTACAAGCTGGGGGATGTAAGGATGGAGCACAGGACCTGGGGATACTGGTGGATGGTAAACTGGACATGAGCCAGCAAGGTGCCCTCACAGCCCAGAAAGCCAGCCATATCCTGGGCTACATCAAAAGAAGCATGGCCAGGAGGTTGAGGGAGGTGATCCTGCTCCTCTGCTCTTGCACTGGTGAGACCTCATCTGGAGCAGTGCATCCAAGTGTGGAATTCTCAGTGCAGGAGAGACATGGACCTGTTGGAGTGCATCCGGGGGGGG